>NW_017100236.1:778888-790362 GCF_001263275.1 Habropoda laboriosa
AATTTACGTATTTAGCATATTCGTTCGTGTGAATTAAGTGCTGCTGCATACAAGAAGCTAGTGCACCGAATTCAAGTACAGAACGAACTGCTCAGCTTGGGAGAAAAGTCAAACGAGAAGCGTGTCTCTGCGAGCTACACAGCTACAGTTTCACGGTATGCGTATGCGTGAATAATATGTATATATACGTACACAATCGAATGATTGAGTTAATTGAAAATAGAGGAGAGCCAACGTATAGCTAATTAGATCAATTACTGCAACAATTTCGTTTTATCGTATTCTAAGTTTATTTTTCTTGTAATAAGATGTGTTATAGCTGTGAAACGACAACAAATTAGTTTTTTTACTGTTGTCTCCCCGAGACATATACATATGCTATCCTTTTCTGGAAAAACACTGTCTCTTAGTAAACAACTATGTCCTTACACACGACCTACTTCCTTTGTTATTATACGCGGATAAACGACGTCTCTAAACCTAATGCGCAGTTCGACAGAAGACTGTATACATATACATACATGTATGTTTAGACTGATATGTAAGATGATACTTTTTCCTCTGGCTTTCATAGTGGATACACAGTTAAGAAATGCAAATTCTGTTAGAGTCTTACTTTTTTATTGTATCCCTGTCGTGACGATTATTTTATTATATTTAAGATAGTTTATTATAACTTTTATCACTTCTAGAATAAATAATTATTGGTTTCTGATTGCTTCGAATATAAGCATTGTGTTATCAAAGGATTCCTTGCTTCGATTAATTTGTCATTAATTATTTTTCATTATTTTTGGTTTTTATTAAACACTAATGTGCAACAATTTTTGTAAATAATTTTCAGGAAAAATGACAATTACATTTTTTGTTCCTTAAGATACATAGAATTATGCTGTAAAAAATTTTTTCGTTCCAGCCGTATGCCAAAATTGGCCTTTTTTTAACATCCTCCTTTCTCCTAATCACCGCAATTCAATCTCACATTATACACCATAAGCTCTGAAAAGCCCAAAAGAGACCTCACGCTATGCGCCAGACGTTCCCGGACAGAAAACGCAATCCTAAGAATTAAAATACTATGCATTATGTACAATACTTAGAATACAAATAACATCCAATTGTCAAGTCGATAGCCTAGTAGGTACGCAGCAAGTCTACCACTAAATTGGCCCGGGTTCGAATCCCCGCGGATACCTTCCAAATGTTTCTTCCAATTTTCCAATCTAAATAATGTCCTGCCAATCTCTACACTTCACTCCCATACTAAACTAAGCCCAGAATAAAGAATTTTCAACCTAGAAAAAAGAAAAAAAAGAATTCTAAGCATTCCAATGAATAATAAAAATGAACTCGACAAATGTATGGATGGATACTGGTCGGGGAGCTTTTCCGCACCTTCCGTTCCCTAGATGTGGAAAGTGTATTCCCGCGAAGAAAATGGAATTCTCTAGGAAAAATAAAAGGTGGAAGAACGAAGATGGTACAAGGGAGAAAGAGGGGGAGTATGAGAGAAGGGAAGAGTCTATATAAGCGTGTGTTCAGGGAGGGAGGAATGCAAGAGGAAAAATATTCTCCGCTCTCACGGAGACCCAGAGTCTGTGGAATCCGATTTATTATTCGTTCGTCGGATCGTGCACGCTCCAGGAATCATTCCTTAGGAATAGGGGTGATGGGGTGGTTAAGGCTCTCTCTTTCGCCTGTAGAAAGCGAGATTTTCCGGTCTACATTTCCCCGTGACGCTTTTAGCAGACTGACGTCGACTCGCGCGACGTAATAATGCCACGGCGAAAAGTAACAATCAAGTAAATGCAGATAATAGCGCGTTTTATCCGCGTGAACGACGTTTCAGCGCGATTTCTTCGACTCTTGAAAGCTTCACCGATCGTATTCGCTCATACTTCATCTCCGTATTTAACCCTTTAACAGCGTACTAAAAGCGAAGAAGCGCATCTTTTACAAACTTTACGCATTCTAAAAATTACTAGCAATTGTCGTAATGTCTCTTTTAAGGTAATTCTGATTTTTGATCGATTCTTGCAAATTAAACATCGAAGTCGAGTTAGCTCGAAATTTGAAATTTATTTATGAATTCTTCTGTTTTTAATTTTATGATCATATTCATATTACAAATCATATTTTAATATAATCTTACACATTATGGACAAGATGAGCCATTCATTTTTCATAATTAGAATAATATTCAAATATACGCTTCTCGAAAAAAGCACCGATTAATTGATATTTTTATCAAGTTTATAATTTACATAAAATTTTGGTGAATTTCTAATTAATTTTATAATTAAATTGCAATTAAACAAAATCACCTTATAATTAAAATGCACATTTTATTGCAACATGGACTGCGTGCAACATTTGGACTGATTGACTTCACTGCTGGTCGTTACAGTGTATAATATGCTGTTAAACGAATCTCTTCACGTTCAAATTCGAATTTCCTAAAGCAAAGTGAATGAAGAATATCATTAACGTAGATCGTGGTGAAAAGGGTGATTACGCGTTCTAACTTGGCAAAGCTTAGAATATTAGCCTCACCTCTCCCCTTGCCTGCGGAAGACAAGAATATAGGTCGTTCGATATTAATTTTGTCGAATTAATATCGAACCGCGGCTCTTTTTTTCTTCCCCCTCCATCCCAGGCCGAACGCGGCACCCTTTTGTACGTCGTGGAGAGAATATTCAGCTTTGACCTGGATTTTATATTCATCTGTTTGCAAAGCGATCGCGTTCGCTTCCTCGACATTAATTTTACGCTTCGAGGATGATGCAACGGTCCTTGTGTGCGTCCGTCGTCCATAGAAATTCGTTTTCTATGGCCAGAACGATATCCATGGAGAGGGAGGGAACCCTTTGGTCTGGCGGACATGTTTGAAGATGTGATTCGCAAAAATGCCACGATACTCGTGAAAAATCGCCAAAAAAACGGGGCATAAAGAGAGCTACTGAGTAATAGAAGGGGAATGCGCGCGTGTTGTGCATTCCGTAGAATTTAACCCTTTGAAATCTCCACAATTTTCCCTTGATTTTCATTTTCCAGCCGGTATCTCGAAAACTGACGAAGTTGTCATCTGTACCATTTGGAAAACGTTTAAAATTTTCTGTATGGGTAAAATTGGAGGTTTCAAGGTTGAGTGAGCGCAATGTTCATTCAGGCATCGATTTGAAAAGTGCGAGTGAGCGGCAGTGTTCATTCAGGCATCAAAGGGTTAAATAAATAATTCTAAGATTTATGAATTAGCACCGAAGTTAGGACTCTCTTTTGTCGTATTTCAACCCTGTTCAACTTGGAATGCCGGTTGTACTGACTTAAGTATATCAACTCACAATTAAAAGAAAATTTTGATAAAATTTAATGTTTCCTTTTTTCAAACAAAAAAAGAAAATTATCCCAAAATTAAAGAAAAGGAACTATAAATATAAAATTTAATCAAATTTAATGTTTCCCTTTCTGTCGTATACCTCTCTCCTATCTTTCATTAGTTTTTAGTCATCCTGCCTCCTTTCCTTAACTGTAAACAAATCCGCATCATCCTAACGTTAGTCACCCCGAAACCTAGACCTCCACATCATCCTTTACTTTTACTCATCGCTGAACCTAAACCTCACCGCCTCTCCCTACATTCACCTCTGAGACCAACCCCTACTCTCGTACTTACCGAACCTATATCTAGAAACCTTTTCCGTCGAAACAGCAGATTTTTGTCTAGTGGTCTTCACGCACCGAACGTCACCGAACTGTCTAATAAAGTCGAATAGTACTACGCGCAGAATAGCTCCCTTATTTCGCCCCAGTTTCCGTCAGGCTCTCCTACCGCGTACCTATTGAATATAATAAACCAACGCAAGGAATCGCGAGCCGCGGAATACAACATTTCTCAGACAAAAAATAATTGCAAAATGGAGAAATGAAAACTATAAAATGTGAAATTTGATGAAACTTAATGTTTCCGTTTCTCACATAAAAGTACTCCCAAAAAAAATATATTTGCAATTATCGAATCGGTGGAAGGAAAGGTTGCACCACTCCTCGAGTTGAAGAAATTAATCGTAATTCAGATGAAATGTGAGATTGGTTGTTACAAGGCAAGGTAAAGAAAAATTCGAAACTTGAATGTATGTTGTACGAAAGGAATGAACACGTTCCAAGCGAGTATTTCCATCGGCCAGAGAGTCAAGCAGATAATTCGAAAAAGCGAGATCGATGCAGGGATAATCTGAGACGACGGGTCACGGCCCAACAAGCGTTTCGGTTCCTCTGGATCGCGTGTGTGTACTTGGCTCGACGCTATCGTCACGTGCAACCCACCAACGGGTATAAAGGTCTCCCTTAATAAGCGCAGGTACCCGTGGCTCCAAGCCAAACGCAATATTGCACGCTGCATCAAACCATTCGTTTATTTTTATCCCATTGGAGAGGCTTCGTGGATTGCGTAGGGACTATCGTGCACGGTCACGTGGCCAACCTCTAACGAGATCCAAAGAGAGATCGAGAATTTCGACGAACGTGATTCCTGCCGTTTGTTAATCGAGCAATTCCGACAACGAACAATTCAATTTTCGTGAGTTGTTATTCGAAACGGGGTGCGATGATTTGTCAACGCTCGCTAGAATTTGTCAATCTAAGATAACAATTATATCGAGCTTCTTCAAGTCTTGGAAGAATAGAAATAGAAAGTGAGTGAAAGGGTGAAAGAAGAAATGATATAAATTTGTAAAGTTTATTCTCTTATTATTTTGCCAAGTTACTCTTTATTTTCAGAATAAAATTGCAAACCTTTCATCAAACTGTTCTTGGTTCTTTTTTTTTTTTTTACATGATATATTCCAGAGCGGTGATATAAAATTACGAAATCAAGATCCGTGATCGATACAGAAGATACGTCTATTTGTTAAAACGACGTGAATGGAGGCTGATTCGAACTCAGCAGGCGGTATAAGCGATAAAAAGAAGAAGAAACGAAGAAAAACTATGCAAGGAAGCTAGGAGACACGGTTGTTCATCAACGTCTCGTTTCGATTTCTGTTTTCTCAGTTGACGTGACGATGAGTTCGTTGTACACGCGACGAAACCATGGATGATTCCTTTCTTTTGTCATTCGGAAATGCGAACAACGAAAATAACGACAAATTTTGTGACGAATCTGTCTATAGCTTGTCTATTGTCTGCCTTGCCAAGATTGTGTATTCGAGTATTCGAAATATTCGGCACAATTCGAAATTCAAACACTTCGAATATTCGACACAATCGGAAATTCAAACACTTCGAATATTCGAATTATCCGAAATTCAAACACTTCGAATATTCGACACAATCCGAAATTCAAACACTTCGAATATTCGAATTATCCGAAATTGAAACACTTCGAATATTCGACACAATCGGAAATTTAAACACTTCGAATATTCGACACAATCGGAAATTTAAACACTTCGAATATTCGACACAATCCGAAATTCAAACACTTCGAATATTCGACACAATCCGAAATTGAAACACTTCGAATATTCGAATTATCCGAAAAAAGAATTCGTTATTCGAAATTATCCGAATTATTCGAATAGTTCGACTATTTAAAGTTTTACAGCCTTATTTCATAGCGCTGAAAGAATTAAACATAGAACACACGTTAGATTCTCTCCGATTTATCTATTCTTTTTTCTTTTTTGATGTACCGTGTACTTACATGTGTGTGTGTTTTTTTTTAAATTAAATTACACGCGTTACGAGGATGTACGAGGCTGAAAGCGTTGATCGATCCCCGCGTGATCCGATTTGCTCCTTCTTTGTTGAAATTCAACGGTAATCCGATTTCAATCGGTCACACTGGCATCGTTACGAGAAAAGTCGCGTCCAGAAACGTAGCGTTCCGATTCCACGGCTGATTCGTGATCTTCGTGGAAACATTTCAACGTTCAATTCTACTCTGATTCGTTGTATATTGGAATTTTTGAAAATTTTTCTTCTTATAAATGTTTCAGGTATCAATTCGACGATTTATTTTTCAAGAATTTATCTCTGAATATTCGAGATTGGTTTTTTAATCATCCTCCATGGAAATGTTTGGACGTTCCATTTTTTTTTTCGACTTCTTGCGTATCAGAGATTAATTAAACATTCTATTTTTACGCGAATCTGTTTTCGGCGATTTAAGATCAATCTTGTAGCAATGATCGATCGATTTTCGTGAAAATGTTTAGACGTTTCATTTTATTCTCACATCTCGTATGTTGGAACTGTATTTTCGTAAGAATCTATTTTTAACGATTTAACATTGGTTTTCTAATCGTTCAATCCTTTCTCTGTTTCAGGTAAGCCGAAAATTTTAACAATGTGCATCGGGTGGCTGTTTATGTGAGTAACTACACTACTTGGAGAAGTTGATGTATCAAGCGTGTATATTTTTTTTCTTCATTGGTGGATATGCTAGATGAAAATTTAAAACGTCATTCTTTCTGGATGCCGGTTCGTCGTAAATTTCGCGGAGAATTCAATTTTAAAGCGTGCACTGTTTCACGAGGCGACTCGTAAAGTAGGATGGACATTAAGTGTCGCGTTTATCACGAGAACCATCGTTTCCCGCCCTTCCTGTGAATCGTGACCTCCGTCATAATGTGGGGTGTATTAAATATGCAAGGATGTTTGTGAAAAAAAAAAAAAATTCAATCGTGTTTCTGAACGCTATATTTCACAATATTTGTTAATTCAAATAATATTTCGTTGGTTCACTGAGATATTTATAATTCATAAAACTCTCTCCTGCAATCCGTAGTCGAAAGAAATATTCAAAGATAAATTTTCCAAAATTTTCCAACAATGTCAATCGTTTTCCCAATCATTTCATATCACTCAACAAAACATTCTTTCTTCTTACAAATTCTCAGGAGAGCAAAGAAATTCGTAGATCACAAAAATCTCCTTTAAGATCCAGATTCAAAAAAATAGAGCGTTTAATTAATTTCTGATATACAAGGTGTGAGAATAAAACGGAGCATTCGAACATTTGTACGAAGACGATTAAGAGATGAGCGTCAAGTATTCAAGTATAAATTCTTCAAAAATTCTCCAACAATATCAATCATTTTTCCACCGCTTCGTGTCACTCGAGCAAACAATTCTTCTCCATGAAAGTTCCTAGAAATGTGAAGAAATTCATAGATCGTAGGAATCGTACAATGAAAGCTAGATCCAATAATTTATCAGTTTGCCGAAAAATCAAATCCAACAGCGGCAATAACACGCTGAAAGATCACCTTCTCGAGAATCCCTCGAGCACACAGAGAATCACGATTCTCGACTCGACTGACAACGTTTCTCCACCGATGAAAGATTCAGGACGCGTGTAATCCCCATCTACGTGATCTCTGCTCGCTCGATGCAAATAATCCTACCCCGGTATCGGCGTCACGTTTGCAGCGATCGACGAAGAAGATCTGCTCCCTTTTCTTCGAACGAAGAGAAAAAAGAAAAGCGATCGCGCCTCTCTTCCCGTTCACGCCTGTCGATTTCGGTTCACCGCGAAACGTCGACTGAATTCTTCTGGTCGGAGACCTCTCTTCTCCCGTGGAAAAGTTTCTCAGTTGGACGGTGGCGGGATTCGTTGGAGAATCAATTACAATTCCCCAGCGACGCGGTCTGATCTTTCAAGCTTTTTTCTACTCTGAAAGCTGTCTATATACACAGAAGGGAGAGACGGGCTCGAGTATCCACCGGGAGACATTGTAATAGGGTGGCGTTAGGTGTTGGGCTGCTTTGTGTTCCCTCGCGAGAATTCTGAAGCTAGTTTTGAGGGGTTTCGAACCCTCGTATGGAGAGAAAGAAGGATCTTTTTAGGGAAATTTTTATCTGTGAAAAGATCTGTCGAGGTTTCTAAAATTTTGGGAAAATTGAACGTTTATTTGCGGTGCAGTAGTAGCTTTTAAACTAGAAAATTGGCACGTAAGTTAAATATTTGTTTGGAAATAAAAATTTGTTTGGATGCCCAGAAGGAAAGTTTCAAATTTCGTTGAATTAAACCTATCCGACGATAAAAAGAACTTTTGTGCTCACAGCCTTCTTATACATTTGCCAAAACTGAAACAGTGGTAGAAATTATTAATGAAATTGCCACTTTCTAAAAGTCATTGTTATCCAGAAACGTGTAATTGCAGCTGTAAATTAAACGCTGTGAGAGTAAGCTAACCTACCATTACACTCAATACTTTCTGTACCTTTCCTTATTTTTTCCTGTATACTAAAAACCTATTATTCTTTATTCCATTGTTATTCTATTATCGTATCATCGATACTCTCCTCGATACTCTTTTTAGCTACACTACCGCCCACAAGTATTTTCTTTTTTTTAATTCAAAGATGTGGTCATTTCAAAAATGTACTTTTAAAAAAATAAGAATTGCAAAGCAAGTTAAATTCTTGACTTGTTGCTTTTAAATTAGAAAAAAATTATCTGTTTAGGAGATTGTATAAGCCCATCACTATATTTTCATATTTCTTCTGTCACAGATATGGAATTTTCAAAAAATCTAAATACACTGCCATTCATAATTATTAAGACACTCATTATGTTCATATGGAAAGTATAATACGATTTTAGTTACATTTCTTTGTCAAATTTGGTAGCACCCTACCAGCAAAAATTACGTAATTATTATACTATTAGGTGCTAGGCTGAATACTTTTTTTTTTTTTTTGGACCTTAAGTTTTTAAGGATTGTTTAGGCTTGCTTCACGTTCAATAAGAATCTTATAATATCCTATGGACGGGGGTGTATATTCCAACGTTTCTTTCATCTCACCGTCACCAAAATGGCGAACAGAATCAAACATCGTTTCACCCATTTTCCTGTCTATTTATCGGTTTACCCATTTTCTACCATTTTATCCATCGCGATTTTTCACTTGGAATTTTCCCAGTCGCCGCTGTATATTCCATTTTAATAACGTTTTAGTCAACCCATTCGAGCGCCATTATGCTTCACTATTCGCGGATCGTCGAAGAGTCTCGCGAAGGATTCGATTCGACGTTTCCTTCTCCCATATTGTACATCACCACTTGTGATGTAATGGACGCGATTTTCAGCTGGTCGATCGAATCGAGGAGAACACTTCTTCAATAGCGCGGCTCAATTCTTCGTGGTTCATTCACCAGCGAAGGAGAAAGAACTTTCGCGAGTTGTTACGTCCTCCTTCAGCTAGTCGTTCGTTAGTCTGCCATTGTCTCAGATTCATTTTGGATTTTCAATCACAATTCGAAAAAGTGCCTGCATGAGAAACGTTCATTATTGCGGGTATTTATGAATTTTTTAAATTGTATTTATATACGCACATAACATCGTCTCACCTGAGAAACATTGATTAATTCACGTGTTTATGAATCTTTTAATTTATATGTTTTATTAGTTTTAGTTTTGCGAAAATTGAGTTTAATTATGTCCATCGTAGATCTCGAATAAATGTCTAGTAAAGTAAATTTTCTATCATATCGAAAAATATGTCAAATAAATGCAGATAAATATCAGAAAAAAGATAAAAAGAAATACCAAAGATTCGCACGCATACTTGGTACCTGTTAACGCATCGTTCCAAGTGCGACGATTACAGGACACAAAGCACGTATCAATTAAAATTATTTAAATATCACATTATCCGATAAGATTAACACATTTATCTGCATTTATTTGACATATTTTTCGATATGGTAGAAAATTAAAAATTTTTCACAACAACGGTAGTGGAAGATTTTTTATTTAAAAAAAGAATTTTTATTAATTTAATAGCACAGCTTAATAGCACATTTAATTATCTCTACTATAGTTTCAAAGATATACAGGGAAATAGGGTAACACTTATCTTCATTCAAGGGCTGTTTTCACCCCGAAGAACCGAAATTTTTCTTAACATATTGATGAGACTTTTCTGATGAAAATGACATCAAACACGACATAATTTGAACAACATTTACTTATTAACCCTTTTGCGGCGGAGCGCTCAGAAATGAATTGCGCTCTAGGCAGCCCGCGTGACGGTGGAAGATCGACCGCGCGGACAACACGATACGCGAGTCGTTCCTAACGCGGTGTGCGGAGCCGATTTTGCTAGTCATTTCCTTGAGGCGGCTGGCCGGCACGCCGATCAAACAATAATATTAATAATAATAACAATTTTAGTAATCTTTAACATGATCGGGGCAAAATTTATGGATAATTATATTTGATTATGTAAAAAAATCTCTGTACAAGAAGCGTGTGCCGCTAGCGCGTCCAAAACAAACGACATTATTGGGCAGTTACTGATAATAAGTGAACGGCGCCTAAAGACGCTGTTCGCTCGGAGAGAGCGACTCTGGATGAGCGCCTATAGGCGCTGTTCGCTCAGAGGGAGCGTCTACAGCTGAGCGCCTAAAGGCGCTGTTCGCCGCGAAAGGGTTAACACGTTCACTGTCTGGCGTCACAAAATTATATCGTGTTTGATATCATTTTCATCGGAAAAATCTCACCAACATGTTAAGAAAAATTTCAGATGAAAAAAAGTAAGATTAAAGAAATTATATTTTTCTATTATGAACTGTCGAGCCGTGAAATCTCGTAAAAGAAACCGAGTGGTGTAGCGTTACACGCTTGACTGACAGCGAGCGAGGATAACATAGGCGTAGGACCATCTATACTGACACTTGTAGAATCCAAACTGACTGACACTTGTAGAGAATTTACTGTAGTATATAAAGGGGCAATTTTTATATTTTTTTCATGTTTTTGTGAAATTCTATCGAAAATAATCCTGGAAAATATAATTTTCTCCATTTCTATCCTCTCTAACAGTTTGAAAATTTGTCATCAATGAGTGTACCATGTTTGATTCTCGTCGAAACACCATATAGTCATTGAATACACGTAATGGAACGCGATTCCTCGTGCTTCGCGCGAATCTGTTGCTGGTATTCAGGGTTTCTCGTGGATGAGCTCGCGTGTCCTCTTTCTGTGCTTCGTATTCGAGCCAGGATAGGCAATTTCAACTGGGTTTCACGTTTATCGCCACCTTTCATCGCAACGAGACAAAAAGGAGATCATGGCTTTGCACGGCGAAAGGAATCACGTCGATCGTTTGTACCGATTAATCCTTCATATCGTGCCTCAGGATTTATGGGCTGGTTTGTAGATCGCTTTCGGGCATGGGCGCGTCCTTGATGATGAAAGTGTCCTGTTGGGTAATGACAGCGCTCCTTTGCAATGGAGAGAAATGAAACAATTCGGTGGAGGTGTGAAAGAATTTGTTAATTCGTTTATTTAGTCACTTTGAAATTTGTTTCCTTTTTGCATGGTGAATTAAAGATTAAGAAATTCTAAATTTCTGAAATTTAGCAAAAATTCTGCATTTCTAAAATCTACAAAATTTCTAAATTTTTCAAATTTACAAAAATTCTGAAGTTTGAAAATTTACAAAAATTCTAAACTTCTGAAATT
>NW_017100236.1:790380-790780 GCF_001263275.1 Habropoda laboriosa
TTCAAAAATCTACAAAAATTTTACGTTTCCAAAATTTGGCAAAAATTCTGCATTTCTAAATTTCTTAAATTTACAAATATTCTGGAATGTAATCTCCGATGAAAGCAACAAATACCTCTTTTTAGTCGTCGTGACAAAGGGTTCGTTAACAGGAAATTGGCACAATTTTCCGCGTGTTGTTTGCGCACGTGCCCGAGCTTCTCTATAAGCAAAAACAGAGGCGTTTACTACGCGGAACACGGATCCACGACAATTTCGATCGACGTTTGGTAAATTATCGTCGAACGAAAGGGAAACTTTCGTTCCTATTCCTGTTAATTAACTTCTCCCCTTGTTTGAATTAATTACGCATCGTGAATAATATTCCGCGGTCTCTCGAAACGTGTACAAAGTGTATTTC
>NW_017100236.1:790822-804064 GCF_001263275.1 Habropoda laboriosa
TTTGGAATTAACACTCCGTTTATTGCGTCGTTAAAGCGTATTGAAGAGGCCATAATCACGGTTCAACGAAGCTTAATCATTCTCCCTGATGAGCACCCTTATTTTGGTTAAATGTCAGCATTTCAGGGTTTCACATGAATTGTACCGTTATAGTGGAATGTAGCAAAATGTTTCAATCGTCGAAGTAGCAAGGAAATTTATTAATATCGAATTTAATATTTGTTAGAATTCACAAATTTATTGAAATTGATTTTTTCTGGTACTCAAATTATTTCCGAAAATTCCATAGAAGTTTATTCTAATTATTTTTTTAAAAGGTTTTCAATTATCTCGTGAAAGACAAACGTTCCAAGTTTTCTCCAGTACAATCTAAAATTGCATCGATGTTGGTCTCCATGGCTTTACAAAAAATGCTCCCCAATAATGTTCTCAATAATTCCACGTTATCACGCTGTTTAATCCGAAAATCAATACCACAGAGGTGAAACTGTACCTCGTAAAATGGCACCGTAATAAATTGTCTTCTTTTTTTCATATCCATGTATATATACCTAGCAAGAAATCGAGCACGATCAGCTGATCGATGGAGGGAAAGGACATCGAGACCTTTATCAACCGGAAGTGATTACTTCCGAGTGGTCCCTCGGGTCGTTGCTAATTCGCTAATCGAGCATCATAGTACTGATTACCTCGCGTGATCGAGCTTGACCGCTCTGCTGTCCACTATTGATTGTCCAACCAAGTAAATCGAGAACTTTTCCTTTTCTATGCTTTTTTTGTCGTTCTTTCTCCTCGATGAAACATTTTTAAGAATTCAGGAGTTCAAATCTGAAAGTCCAAAGCTTATAAATTTTAAAGTTTCGAGAGTCAAAGGAGTCCAAATCTTGCGGCCCAAAGTCCATAAATTTGAGAGTTCAGAAGTCCATGGGAAGTCCAAGTCTCAAAGTCCAAACTTCGGAGATTAAAAATTTTAGTGATCCAAGGGGAGTCCAATTCTCGGAGTCCAAAATCCCCAGATTTAAAAGTTCAAAGATCCGTGGGTGGGGAGTCCAAGTCTCAAAGTCCAAACTTCGAAGATTAAAAATTGTAATGATCCAAGGGGAGTCCAAATCTTGGAGTCCAAAACTCCCAGATTTCAAAGTTCAAAGATCCGTGGGGAGTCCAAGTCTCGAAGTCCAAAATCCATAGATTAAAAATTTTAGTGATACAAGGGGAGTCCAATTCTCGGAGTCCAAAATACCCAGATTTCAAAGTTCAAAGATCCGTGGGGAGTCCAAGTCTCGAAGTCCAAAATCCATAGATTAAAAATTTTAGTGATACAAGGGGAGTCCAAATCTCGGAGTCCAAAATCTCCAGATTTAAAAGTTCAAAGATTCATTTCGAGTCCAATTGTAAGTGTCCAAAATCCACAGATTTGAAAATTTAGAGATACGAAGTTTGTCCAGGGGATATCTTATCAAGGAGAAGTTGCATTCCAAACGAGACCAACATTAGATTCCCCAGGCTTGACCGCGAAACTTTGTCGCGATTACGTTGACCTGGTAGCAGCGGTGGTGGTCTGCTGCCTCGACTAAATGGGAAAACTTTGGTTCGCGGCTCAGAAGGTTCAAGTCGAGAGTTCGATGCTTGTACTGGATCGAGTTTGGTACCGTGATCCTTTGAGACGCGGTGTTCTCGGCACAATGTGCAACGTGAATTCACGGTAATCGATTTTCAAGCGACTCCTACGACCACGTGGGATCTCGCCAGGCTTTGTGTTTCTTCGATATGTATAATTGCCACTAACTGGTTTATACGATTTCAAGTATAATTGGAGTCTTTGATGATGGAATATCTTTTTATATAGGAGAAACCCGGCCAAAACTGGACATTGGGGTAAAACCAGGATTTACTATTATTTTATTATTATTTACAGTCATCAATTGACGTCACTTGGATTAGTGCGTAAACAAAATACGATCGCGATACATATGTGCCTTCTAAAGTTATGATACTTTTTGCGTTTGTGAGTGCTCTGATCTAATTTTCACCGAATTATAAACTTCACAATTACTGATATTGTTTAGGTAAATATTTTTTAGTACAAATTATGCTGTTTGTCGTGTATTAAAGTATGAATGTGTAACAGGATTTTTTTCAAATCGTCATGGTGGTATCAGTAATCTGTAATATTTAAAAAATTGCATATTGGGGCAAAATCGGATGGGGTAGAATCGGATACCCGGTTTTGGCCCATATTACAAACGTATGAACATTATTGAAACAGTATTTCAGATAGATATTACTCGATTGTGTTTTTTTATTCATAATGCATCGTATTATTTTAATTTAATTTAACCTTACTTTTAAACTCCAACAAAATGCCTCGCAATTACAAAAGAACTATAACACGACAATCTTGGTGCATCCAGATTGAACGAAGGTTGGGTGCAGTGTATAATTTGCTCTGAGTGAGCCTATGAAAGCTGCACTGGTTGGGGATGTAACGAATTGGATAGATTCGGATGTTTCAGATGTTAAGGACAATATTGGATACTGTATCTGGTTTTACCCAGGTCTCGGAATAAATTTTCAACTTTTGTTCAATTATATTAATTTCAGAGTCAAGCCATTTTATCCTTAAGGTCCCCGCTTTACGTCAGTCTTCCCTACATTTATTAGAATACTTTTTGTGGTAGTACAATAATGGAATGAAAGTTCATGGAATAATGCATGAGAAAGGAGTACAATACCAACCTATTGTTCATCGTAAATGATGCAGTTGAACATTGTAAGTCTACTTGATGAGTACCTTTGTCTATCCAATTTCAATATCCAGTTACAGTCTGTTCCACAAAAGCGTGGACGCGATATTTTCGAAACTTGAGGTCAAATGAGGGAGAGATTGTGTTAGCATAAAAATATGAAGTTCCCTCTAATACGCATTAGCTTTAAATCTCTTAGTATCGTTTTTGTTACTGAGAAATACGGACCTTTTCGAGATGAGTGCCGTGTACGCTAAACGTTTCGAGGCAGGTCTTCTTGTGTTATCACTCGAAAGAACCAAAAATGTGCGTTAAAAATGCAGCAAAATATATGCATTAATCTCGTGAATTCGTTAATAAGTAGATACAACGATATAAAGAAACTGAATGTGTCGATGACCTCCCTGATCGAGATTGGTACCACGAAAAGGGAAGATAAAGTGATCTTCCGGCTATTTTCAAGGAATCCAACATTTTGCTTGCGTAAAGGGCAAGCTTTTTTGGTAAAAAGGACATAAATATAGGGATTTTGACATTAAAACGTCGCTTGACAGAAAATAATGTTTAACGGAGCAGTACATTATCAAAACCGTTGCTTTCAAGGAAGCACGACGAAAGTTGGCTGGCGTGGGCACACGAAAAAGGTTGATCGCGATTGGAGTGGTGTATTCAGTGATGAAGCATCTTTTTCGGCTTGAAGTATCAGATGTGCCTGGTCTGTTTATGAAAATCCAATTGTCCAAAAACGTGTTAAACATCCATTCGAGAAACATGGAGGTCTCTACCACTCTCATATACCAAGAAATTGGTCGAAAGTATACCCAGACGTTGTCAAGCAATGATCGCTAATGGTTTTCCATGCGTCAATTTCTCAATTTTTCTCCAAAGGAACGAAATCTATTTTACTCGAAAAATCTAACAAATACAATCGTTCAAAATTAACGAATATTATTAAACACTGCCAAAGTGTCCACTTGACCCAAAGAATTTACTTAAACCACAAGACTTACATTATTTCCACTATCTATGCCAAAAAATCTCATTACTGTCCTTATTATCTTATCCGATGCATTCGATCTGAGAAAAAAAAAATTCCCATTGAACAACCACGGTAACGTCCTATTACCCTCATTCTATTCTACATCCTGTGTCATAAAATCTCGTATTCCATCCGCGTACGAAGCTCGATCCGTCGAATTGGTTGCTAAAATTTCGATATTTTGTCGAAAACGTCGCCTGATGTTCGAGTGGAGGGCACTAACGACGTGATCGTTCACTGGTTTCCAAGCTTCGCACAGAGAATCCCATCTTTGATGCACCACGGAGAGAGAAAGAGAATAGAGTATCTTTTTTCAGTGACAAAATAGCGGCTCGCGGATCGAGCACCCCTCTCTAGAAACTGTCTCGTACGGCGAACGAGACACGCGTGGAACGTGACGAACGATCGCGAATTTAGATCGTGGGAGAGAAAGAGAAGGAGGACAGGCGGAAGCTCCTTGAAAAGCTGCTGATAATTTCATTTTTTAGCCGAGTGCTGACTCGACCCGATAATCGTGATTTAAGCCTGAAATACGGTTCCCCAACCGCTGATAGGATTATACGGATCTGCTCTCGTATATTATATTATTCCCATTCTTCGCGAGCCATCGCGTGCTACCAGCGTCATCCCCGTGGATCTCCTTTGACTAGGTATGATTGAGCAATTTTTACGATGTCACTGATCGAAGATTCGTTGCGAGTGATCGAAGATTGTCGAACCAACAACTGTCTTTATTCGTGGATTCTGAAACCTTTTGTATTTACCGTTTGAGTCCCAGGGGTCATTGGAAATACACTGTCGAGAAATGCCGAACAGCGCAATAGCGCTTGTCTTAATTGATTGCGAAAAGAGCTAAGCGGCGCGATAGCCGATTTTATTATTTGGTGTCGTCTGTATTGCTATATACACTACCGGCCAAAAGCTTGGAATCACCTCCCACTTTTCATCAGTATCAAATCTGCTGCTAATTTTTTATAGATTTCAAGTTTATCGCAGTTCTACTTTTATCAATTTATCTCGTATCGATTGATTCGAGCTGTGATGCCCGAGTTTGCTCCAATTCTTCGAAACTAGGGGCAGATATTGGGGTATCACTGAGTTAAAACATTTAGGGATCGTCGTTGCGTGAAACAGAACTTTATTTGACAGAGATTTTTGGTGATACGTGACGTGCGCGTGGTAGAATGGAGAATGAACGCGGAAATGGAGAAAATAGGGCTATTTAAGGGACCTGGGAAGATGGACTTTGCAGAAGAGTTGGAAGGTGAAGAGTCCAGTATGAGTAATGGTGAAAGTGGGTGACTAGTTGTGAATACAGATAAAGGACTAAGAATGAAAATATTTGACGGTGTAACAGAACGATAAAAAATTCTCAATGTCGCTGACTTTTTTCTCGAAATTTTTGTGTAAATTGCAATGCTCGGTGATTCCAAACTTTTGGCCGGTAGTGTATATGTACTATTAGTTTATATTATTTTTGAAGTTTTTTTTCAAGAAGAATTATCGAAAAGGTAACAACGAAATACAAAATGTATTACTTGTATTATTTACATAAAAAAAACAGCGATGCGATGTGCATGCGTCAGAAAAGTTGAGCGCGCTATTTCGACAGACTGTGGAGTGCACCGTTAGTTAAATGTGCTGGGCCTTTTCGACACGAAATCTAAACAGCGCGATCGCGGTTAACTTTTGGTAAAACTTTTTGGTTTTCTGAAAATCGTTTTCGTGAAGAGTTGCAGATGGTTAGGTTAGTAAAAGTTTACTTCTTGTATTCCGGGGACTTTCTGGATTGAAGATTGGTGGATTATTATTCACACCAGTTTTCCCAGACTTTGCAGAAGCTTTCGATGTTAACTTTTGTTAAAACTTTTAGTTTTCTGAGAATCTTTTCTTTCTAAGCTGCAAGTGACCAAAAATTCAATTTTTGCGTAGTGGTGAACTTCTGATCGTTGCACTTCGTGTTTAATAGAGCTTTTCGAATGACTCTCAGATATTGTAAACTTGAGATAGATTAAATTCAGAGTTTCAAAATTTTCAGAGACACACATCTTTCTAAAATGTAATAAAATTTCTACAGAAGATACCTCTGATGTATCGCAGATTTGCAGTCACTGTAATTAATTTGACCGTTCGTGTAATAGGAAATTTACCCGAGTAAATTGAGTTACAGAACTTCGTATCATAAACTTTACCCCGGGATTCACTTCATCTCTTTTTCGAGATATCTTGTACACCATTCTATTGCACTTTCCTCTTAGTGTCGTCGATATTTCAGCTCGAACGTTAGGCCACTGTTCGTGTGTGTACGGTCTCATAGTGCCGCTGTAACGGTGGAAAAATTTATGCTTTGGGTAATAAAGCCAGCGACTCCAAGGAAATACACTGTGGGTTCAAAGTGAGGTTGGGTAAGGTGTGGAATTGGTCGTTGGATTTTTCAGGGCGTCGATTAAGCTCGCGTATCGGCTATACGTGACCTATTAAAATCATTCCGTTCCATTGTCTTGGGAGAAGGTGTGTTTAGCGGCTTATGGGTGTTCTCTTTTTTTTTTTTTTTTCTCGAAGTGGATTCGGTTCCTGAACAGCTCTGCAAAAGATCGCGTTATCGATTAGCGAGTGAAGGGAATGGTGAAATTTCAAATGGAAATTACCATCGACTATTTCTAGAGGAATTTAGAGTATTAAGGTGTAGAAAAGTAGTGAGTTCATGAATCGTGTTACTAACGGAGGATAAATGGGACTTTCGTTCGGTGTTGGATGGTCTTGGGGAATGGAGTTTTAAATGGTTTTCTGGGGCTTTGAAGTTACAGAGTTGGAGAATTCTTAAATTCTTGAGGTCCAAGGAGAGTACAGAGCTTAGAGTTTAAGATGCATAGATTTGAAGATTTGGAGATCCAAGGGAAAATCCAAATATTAAAATTCAAAGTACATAATTATGAAAAGTTCAGAAAGCTAAAATGAGTCCAAATCTTGGGGTCCAAAGTCCACAAATTTGAAAACTCTTGAAAATCACGAGGAGTCCTCATTTTGGGATCCAAAGTCCGAAGTCCACAGATTTGAAAACTGAGAATCAGGAGGAATCCACACTTTGGGATCCAAAGTCCACAAATTTGAAAACTTTAAGAATCAGGAGGAGTCCTCACTTTGGGATCCAAAGTTCGAAGTCCACAAATTTGAAAACTCTTGAGAATCACGAGGAGTCCTCATTTTGGGATCCAAAGTCCGAAGTCCACAAATTTGAAAACTGAGAATCAGGAGGAGTCCACACTTTGGGATTCAAAGTCCACAAATTTGAAAACTCTGAGAGTCAGGAGAAGTCCAAACTTTGGGATCCAAAGTTCGAAGTCCACAAATTTGAAAACTCTTGAGAATCACGAGGAGTCCTCATTTTAGGATCCAAAGTCCGAAGTCCACAAATTTGAAAACTGAGAATCAGGAGGAGTCCACACTTTGGGATTCAACGTCCACAAATTTGAAAACTCTGAGAGTCAGGAGAAGTCCAAACTTTGGGATCCAAAGTTCGAAGTCCACAAATTTGAAAACTCTGAGAATCACGAGGAGTCCTCACTTTGGGATCCAAAGTCCGAAGTCCACAAATTCGAAAACTCTGAGATTCAGGAGAAGTGGAAACTTTAGGGTCCAAAGTCCAAGCTTTGAAAATTCTGAGGGTTAGGAGCAGTACAAATCTTAGCGTTCCTGAAATCCCTAGTTTCCCAGAGTCCTAGATTCTCACAATTCCTAAGATTTCCAAACTTCCATTACTCCATTATCCAAAGTCTAAAATCCAAATTTCCAAAACTCCAATAACCAAATCTCTCACAGTCCTCGAACCATCGAAGACCCATACTTATCTAGAGTACTCAGCACACTTCCGCGAAATAGCTCAAAATTACTCCTATTTCGATCGCTATTTTTCACTCCATTTTCTCCAAAAGAAGCTGCTTTCAGCGAATATTGCAAGATTGCCGTAATATCTTCGTGAAGTTCGCCTGCACGTATCGGTGGCTTTCCGCGAAATAGCTCAAAATTACTCCTATTTCGATCGCTATTTTTCACTCCATTTTCTCCAAAAGAAGCTGTTTTCAGCGAATATTGCAAGATTGCCGTAATATCTTCGTGAAGTTCGCCTGCACGTATCGGTGGCCAGGGAACAATGGTAAGCAAAGTGACCATCAACGTTACCGGAGGAACGTTTAAGGCAGCCGAACGGAAGTTATTGGCCAGCTAGATTGCTTTGGTTATGATTTTATGACGCTCGCTTACAGACGCCCCGCGCGTTAAAGCAATATCGGTTTACAAGCGTACCACGATGGCCGTAAGGGTAACGCATCAACCTCGTCGAATCGGTTTTACGCTCGTTGCACGTTCGCCTAAGAAACACAATTGATTGCTCGTATTTCCACCTCCTTCGGATATTGACTTAACACTTAGAACAGCTACCCAATTGCGGGAACGGACCTACGAATCAATGTGACTGCTGCAGACAGGCGTTTTAACGTTTCGGTGCGAAAATCGTTGCGGTTAGTTTCTTATTATCATCTTAAATGGTTGTTTTCCCTTTTCAAATCTAGAAGTTTCCTTTTGAATTTTTCCTTTTTTTTTTTTGGTTTACTTCTGCATTCGGATATTACGTTTTTTTTTTTTATTTGAAATATTATTTAACCCTTTGACTACGGAAGATTTTACAGACTACCTGTTACGATCGTTATTATGAACATGATATTTATTTGTATAATTTTAGCTAGTGTTAGGGGTATCGATGAATTTTTTTTTCATTTTCTCTTTACCGCAATATTAATTTCTGCTCATCCTAAATCCATGCGTATACACTTTATATAGTTCGCATTATTTCAAGCATTTTCTAACGAAATACATAATTTAATAAAATGCATAATTTTAATGAAATATTTCATCGCTACAATAACATTCCCTGTAACGAGTTCACTTGGATCGACAAGTACGAATTTAATTCGACTTTACGAGGTCTCGATAGAAAGCAGGTAGATAGAAGGTCTCGTTGGCAATATTTACGAGTCATTACCTAATTTCCAGCGAGAAAAACACAATCGATTCGCTGACAAGTGGGATTTAACAGAAAACGAGAGGTTCGACGAGTCGGCCAGAGCTCGTTACACGAACAAAAGCCGAATGAATCGAGTGGATAACGAGGCGGCGGAACTTTTTCCTTCTCGTCGCGAAATATTAAGCAAGGTCGAGCCGTGATTATCATAATATGACGTATTTCAGCAAAATGTGCCGGCAGCTTTTCGAGGAATCTCCCGAACATACGGAAATACGCGAATTATAAACAGACACGCACCGGTTATGCAATCCCGAGTGATTTATCGACTTCCACATTTATGATAAATCTCTTGTACAATTGTAACCAGATTTAAGATCTCAGTGGAATAGGTTAACGTTGGATCGTACATTATGTCATCGACCTTGTAATATTTTTCATTTAAAACTGGAAATTTTTTAAACTTGAAAATATTTTCAATTTATTCGAAAATATATTCTAATCATCGAGCGAAAGGATTTATACAGTTGACGTCTAGAAATTAAAAAAAAAAAGAAAAGAAAAGAATCGAAGAATGTCAGGGAAGAGAACTTTTCGCAATAAAATTGTTTATCGTGAAAGTGGTGAGTCTATGTAATCTGTTGGCAATGTGGTAAGATTTTATCGGCAATTTCTAGGCGATACTGTTCCACGGAAAGTTGGTAGCTGGTTAACTTTTATCGACTCTGCTGTCCACCGCTTAATTTTTCTCCCGTTTCGTAATTATTCGAGGAGTGGGAGGGGGAGAGGAAATATCGATGCAAATTTTCCGTAATTGCTTGAAACTAGCGCGCCGCGACAGACTTCGGAACTTGCCACGCCGCGCCGCTTGCTGCTGTTCGCGTGCAGAACAATTGCAAATTAGTTTAGTTGCATTAAGGAAGATCGCGAAGAAGCTGTATACGAAACGGTGCTGTCACTATGATAAACAGAACGTCTCCGGAAAACAGACTTGGAGAAACTAGATTTCAAGAATTTCTTTTTTTTCCTCAAAGGACAGAATTGTCGAAAAGAGTCGTACACGTCTCTGCAGTCTCTTGTGAATTCAAAGAATGTAAAGAAATTTTTCAAGGATTCTATTGTACTCTCTGCTATAAATGCTCGAACGAAATAATTGTTCTCTCTCCGAGTCGACACGCGTTTGTCGAGGATCGTGGCAGTGGCATTCGAGAGTCTACTAGAGAGATTCTCGGTCAATTTATCTTACAAACCACGGACTGGATAACGATTAATCTGGTTACGTGGACAGACACATCAGCTTCACAGAAACCTTGGTAACGAAGCTGCTTGGAACAACTTTGCCCCCGCACTTTGTGGTTAGTTTGCCGCCTCTCCTTCATCTTTGTCTTACACCTCTCTCATTTGTTTCGCTGCTTTTTGTCATGAGTTGTCCTTCGAACAGAACACACGTCGTTTCTCTTTTGTTGTGCAACTGTTGACAAATTAGTAGCTATATTTTTAACGAGAGGATGGAGTTTTTTGTGATTTTCTTCTTTTTTATGTGGCATGTTTTTTGGACCCAGAAAATTTTTTTGGTTTTCGAAACTTTTTCTTTGCTCGTTGGAATTTCTTTCAGTATCATCGATGCTTCGTTTTGTACGAAAAGCTCATTGACGTAATTTTTTGAAAATTCGAAATACCCCGGAATTATTGATCAACAAGTTGGAAACTTGGAATTTCAGTCGAAAATCCTAATTAAAATGAAAATCTATATTTCCTGAGGATCGAACCCTGGTAGATTTATCGGCAGTCAAAGACTCTGTCTACAATGCCATCGAGACACAACTTTTTAGTACTACTTCCGTGTACACTAGCTAGTGAAACTATTTCATCTTCAACTTTCATTTCCCATATACGGATTTCAAAATTCCAGGGTCCAAGAAGAATGAAAATCTTGTATTCTAAAACGCATAAATCCAGGTGGAGTCCAGTCCTTATAGTTCAAAGTCCGTAACTTTAGAAGTTTTGATATTTAAGGCTCTTCGATCTTAACTCTTCAGATTTATGATTTCTCAGAAATCCTGAGGTTTCCAAACTTGCAGTATTTCAATGTTAAAATCCAAATCTCCCAAAGTTTCCGAAACTTCGAAAAACATCGATTATCATTGGAAGCTTCCTCTTCAGCCTCGGGCCTCACGGAAAACTAACGAAAAGCCACGAAGAAGCGCCGAAATCATTACAGAAAATGATGAAACGCAACAGTTCATCCGCAAATGTACATATACGGCCGATTAAACTCCGTCGATACAATTTAATTCCTTCGTTTGAACGGTCCACTTGACGCTGTTGGTAACAGCCCGAATCGAACGCTGGAAACACGCAGCTTCCGTCGCGAGGCAGTTAACACACGGAACATTTGCGTTGAACAGGGGGATGGCTATCACGACTGCGGACAGGAATTTCACTGGTGAACGCGGTTTACCACCGCGTCGTGACGCGCCTCCAATCACGCCAGTTTATTCCCTGTCAATTGCAATTATTTCGAAACCGAACACCAGCCTGTATTAATCTTTCTGTCTGAACGTTCTCGCCCCTATTTGATTAACACGCTCGTTCTCTCCACAAGAGAGAAGAGAGAGCCGCTTTTTGCGCTTCCATCTGCCCCTTTTGAGACCACCTGTGGCTGCGTTTCAAAGCGAGAACTTTGTTTCGCTCGAAATCGTTTTGTCAGGAATTTTCGTGGTGAAGATCGCGGAATTTTCTGGGAAAGCTTCTTTCGACGTTTATTAGAATTATTGGATGACGATTTTAACACGTTGACTGCCGCGCGCATTTTACGTGGTTTGCCCAACGTGAATTTTTTATTATGCGTCACCGGTCACCAGTGACCGGCACTCGGCTTGGCTGCAGCGCCGTGGGGGTCACCGGTGACCCCCATGGCAGTCAACGTGTTAATAGAAATTTTCGTTGTAAAGAATGTAACACCTTCGGCAACCCACGAAAAGAAGACACTCTGTGTATTATTAGGTGTACAAATGAATTCGTGGCCCTTGCGATTGATCAGCTGTAACTTCGAATTGAGTCTTTTTCCCCGCTGTGTTAGAGTTCTGAACTTGCTTCTACTAGCAAAACACTATCGGGCTCGATGTGACTAATGACGTAACCTAAGAAACAGTGGAGAACACAGCATATTAGACACTGTTTTGCATTTCGACTTGAAAGAAGTGCTCTTGAAGCGAAAGGTCTTTGGGACGGGAAATTATTCCCCAGACTATTACCTCTTTCGTTCACTTCAGCACCGTCTAACCGATTCTAAATTCAAAACATACGAAGATGTCAATAATAGCATTGCTGATTTTATACGTTCGAAACCGCCGTCATTTTTTCGAAAGGGAATTCGCCAACTGCCTGAGAAATGGAATAAACGTGTAGCAAGTGATGGAGATTATTTCCAAGACTGAACTGTACTTTGTTCTTTTTTAAATAAATCACAAATCCACGGAACAAAGGCCACGAATTAATTTGTACACCTAATACGCGATGCAACGCGATCTATTTTACTAAAGACGGCGCGTTAGTGAAGGTCGTAACTCTTCACTCCGATGTTTCGACACCGCGTATCGTACAGTGTTTTTCCTTACGAACGTTTCCGGAGGTAAGGAATGATACTTGAGATGTGTCTTTTGGTTTTTCTTGTCCTCGAGTGAAGTGTCTTTTTTGAAAGTTATTTTGTGGTGGTGCGTGGGTATATATTGGGTCGGTGTATGTTCTGATTGGTTGGACGTTGAAGGTGGTGGAAAAGAAGGTCTCGAAAAATGCGGAGGTGTGATTGGATATTAGGAAACTAGTGGAAGGAGAACGTGAGGGTGAAGGTGGTGGGCAAAAGTTTAAATAATTTGGGAAAAACCCGGAAAGGGGAAAGGGATAGGAAACATGATCAGGATGCGACTTGAACTGCTTTATGGTAGGGAAGGAATTTGTTAGGGACTAGGAAGACGGCTGGAAAGGACTGTTTATTAGTTTATGATGTGTTACTGGCCGGTGGGCTGCGCGACCGGACAAGGACAATCGAACATCTGGAGTAGGAGTAAATCGTGTCTGAATATTCTTGAATAAACCAAAAGAAGAAAATTCGAAACGAACTATTTTCGATATTTTTATTATCGTTACATTTTGTCTACTTAGTAAAGATAAATTTCGATTAATGACTACTTTTTACTACGTCCTCGAAAATGGTTGAAAAATCATGCGGCATGTAGAGCGACCACCCTGCGGTATTTGTAAAGATTAATGTCTCCGCGGTGCACTTTTAGTCGAATGACAAACGTGGGAAACGGTGTCGACTAGTCGGCCGTGAAAGCGACGGTGGTGCAATTTTCACGGAGATCCAGTGGCCTCAAGACACGTGCACGATTTCTACGCCCCTAGCATTGTGCAACCCGTAGACCTTATTATATCACATT
>NW_017100236.1:804075-808610 GCF_001263275.1 Habropoda laboriosa
ATGATTTTTACCATGGCCCTCGGTTGCATCAACCGTGTAATAACGTCGAGGATCTCCGTATCATAACCTAGTGTAACCGTATTTAACTGGAAATTGCGTCTACGATCCTGCGTGCTTGGCATGGTTCTTAGCGTGATTCCTGCACGAGCTTCTTCAACCTGTAATTCCACCGTTCTCCATATTTCTGTACCGGAGAATTGTGTTTCTGAAACCTTTGTGTACCACAGAGTGATATTTCTGTTTATTACGTTGGTGCATGTAAAATGGCCGATTCTATAGAAGCTCGAAAAATTTTCAAAATTACAAAGTTAGCCAGAAACAGGACGTTTTATTATTAAGTGGCAGATTGTGCATGAAAGTGAATTATGAATCAAGATAAAGATTCTTGTGCTTACTTTTTAGTTGGAAATGTTTTTTAGCGTAGGTAGAGACTGAAGTAAAGAAATGTTTCTGAGGACTTCCCCGGAAATAATCTCGTCTTGAAACCAATGGATTATATTTCGATTGATAAATATTAATTTTTACTAAAACCTGCAGACGTTGAAAGTCTCGTTAACACTTCAGTTATTTCATTTGCAACGGTCTACTAATTAAGATTACTTTCTATTTTGTCAGTGTCACATGTAGTCCACTATGTTAGTAACATTATAAAAAGAAATATGTTGAGATTACAGGAAAATTGACCGAAATTTAAGTACATTTCTTTGACAGTGTATCTACATTTTTGTTGGCCATTTTTCGCGTATTCGTGGAAATATCTACCAACACTCGAAGACTTCACGAATTCTACGTAAACACTGTGTCTTGGTTAAGGGAAATTTAAACGATCGCTTCGACAAGCATTGTTATTTTCGCGAATTATAGCGTTCACGGGTAGTTAGCTGGTTTTTTGTTTCACGAACGACCGCGGTGATTTCAACGCGTGGTCGAGCGCTTTCTCACGTTTCGTCGTTGGCAGAGGCGCCCATTACGCTGAATTATTATTATTCTGCGGCTACTGGAACTTTGAAATTATCGTTAAAGTTCCGAGAGACATTTTCATGCGTGAAACGATTACGCAAACGAGGTGGGAAAATAAATTTCGTTATTATCTAATCTTTGCGATTCGTACATACATAGAACACTTTCGGGTTACGTCTCGACGAGATTTATCGAGTTCTACCGTTCGTCGAAACGACTTGCGACAGAACAGCCGGCACGTGAAAGGCAAAATGGACTTGTTGTATTTGCTCGGGACGATTAGAAAGTTTTTTAATCCCTGATTCGAGGAAGTGGCTGGCTTTGGATTTAATAAACTTCTCGAACGCATTTTTCACGCTCTTCTTTAAGAAACTCGTTCCAAGTTTCGTTCGGTTACGTGGATTCAGAAGTTGGCCAGGCGAGCGTTCAATCCTTCGCCAGGAAATTTACATAATCGTATAAGACAGATAATTTTTTATCCTTTTTCTTTTTTGAGTAATTCTTTATTGAGTCAGTTAACATTTTGTCAAACGCTTCGAGTAAATATGCTATTCGTAGCGAATAATGCTTAATTGTAAGAATCTTCTTTTTCTTTTTGAAGTAGATGTGCATATTCATTTTCGAATTTTTTTAGTGTTAATTTCAACTATGTAGGGTTGTTCGTAAATAATTTTGGAGATTTTTTGAAAAGCACTGCTTCAAACTGCGACTCTTTCTAAATGTGCTTATATTTTGCTAATTTTTGAAGTCATTGAAGCAGATCAATATTTTTGCCTATGAAATAAAACAAGCTATTGACTAACTGAAATGATAATATTCACAAAATATTGGACTGCAAAAAGACCTTCCTAACACCCTTGAAAAATAATTCAAATTCATTGTCGCTGCAAAAAGCAATACCACATATTTCCTACCTTAAAATACCTAATATTAAATAACATTATCTGCAAAAATTCTTTTGTAACGTGAAATGCGATACATTAGATAAAATAGGGAGAATATTTAAATTTCCACACTCTATAAGCCATCTAAATGCTAGAGTCAACAATAGATCACCAACTAAAATGCTTGATTTATTTCCCCAAATCTTATTCGCTGTTTTAACTCCATGGCGTGCCTCACTTTCATCGAGCACATCATCATGAAGTAAACTCTACCGATGCAGCAACGTTGATCCTATCCTCCCCAGAATAGTTTAGCATTTTACATATAATAAAAACTAGTTTAGGCCTTATTTTTTAATTCAAACTCAGTATCATTGCAAAAAGATACCAATATTAAATGTTAAATAATATCTAATACCTGCAAAAATTTCCTTGCAACTCCCTTATAAAACAATTCAATCCAGTATCACTGTAAAAGAAAAGAAGAAAACGAAATATTTCATACCTTAATATACTGAACACTGAATAATAGTGTCTAAAAAAAATTGCCTTGCAACCTCCCTAGAACAGAGTAATACGAATTCACCGAAAAAATATATATCAACATAACCGCCATTTATAAAGGATTGAGGTCTTTATTAAACGTCGTCCAAGCGTGTGTATATATCCTGGGGACAGACGCATTTCATGAATATAAAAGCAGCCGCGTCGAAGCAGGGTAAACCGCGATATCGACGTGTCCGTAAGAGGGCAAGATTGATGGTTACGTGTTTTGGGGTATCTGGTCTTATTGGGAAAAAGAAACGGATATATTCTGCCGGTGCTTCCTCGCGGTTTGGATTCCTGTCTGTCGGGGAATATAGGCTGGCATTTATCGGGCAAGAAGGGAAAATCCGATAAAACGTGGGGGGAAGGGGAAATCGTGAGACGTTACGCAACTTTTGCGGAGGCTTTATTGCAAATTAGCTTCTCCCTTGTCGATGGAACTGGAGGATACGTGGCTTTGCGAGTTCATGGTAGACGAAACTCACGATTAAAGTAGTTTGATGGCGTCTCTGTGAAGCTTTTTCCCTCTTTGAAAAATATTTGAACAAGTAAGAATACTCTTTTTCTTTTTCTCTTTTGGAAAATTGAAGGAACTTTGGTTAGGAGACGTAAGTAATCGAATGTTTATTTAGCTTTCGAACATTATTTTATGGTATAAGAATATATCCCGACTGGAATTTCAGTTAGACATGCCTAAAGACGAATGTGGGCCTAATGCGGAAGGAATGATGCATGCTTAAGTTGGGCATTCCTAACAGTTGCCATACGTGGCCCAAATGGGGGTGGCCGAGCTCACGCCTAAGTTAGGCATTCCTAACAGTCGCCATACGTGGCTGAAATGGGAATGGCCGAGCGCACGCTTAGGTTGGGCATTCCTAATAGTCGCCATACGTGGCCCAAATGGGAATGGCCGAGCGCACGCTTAGGTTGGGCATTCCTAACAGTTGCCATACGTGGCCCAAATGGGGGTGGCCGAGCGCACGCTTGGGTTGGGCATTCCTAACAGTTGCCATACGTGGCCCAAATGGGGGTGGCCGAGCGCACGCTTGGGTTGGGCATTCCTAACAGTTGCCATACGTGGCTGAAATGGGAATGGCCGAGCGCACGCTTAGGTTGGGCATTCCTAACAGTTGCCATACGTGGCCCAAATGGGGGTGACCGAGCGCACGCCTGGGTTGGGCATTCCTAAAAGTTGCCATACGTGGCTGAAATGGGAATGGCCGAGCGCACGCTTAGGTTGGGCATTCCTAATAGTCGCCATACGTGGCCCAAATGGGAATGGCCGAGCGCACGCTTAGGTTGGGCATTCCTAATAGTCGCCATACGTGGCCCAAATGGGAATGGCCGAGCGCACGCTTAGGTTGGGCATTCCTAATAGTCGCCATACGTGGCCCAAATGGGAATGGCCGAGCGCACGCTTAGGTTGGGCATTCCTAATAGTCGCCATACGTGGCCCAAATGGGAATGGCCGAGCGCACGCTTAGGTTGGGCATTCCTAATAGTCGCCATACGTGGCCCAAATGGGAATGGCCGAGCGCACGCTTAGGTTGGGCATTCCTAATAGTCGCCATACGTGGCCCAAATGGGAATGGCCGAGCGCACGCTTAGGTTGGGCATTCCTAATAGTCGCCATACGTGGCCCAAATGGGAATGGCCGAGCGCACGCTTAGGTTGGGCATTCCTAATAGTCGCCATACGTGGCCCAAATGGGAATGGCCGAGCGCACGCTTAGGTTGGGCATTCCTAATAGTCGCCATACGTGGCCCAAATGGGAATGGCCGAGCGCACGCTTAGGTTGGGCATTCCTAATAGTCGCCATACGTGGCCCAAATGGGAATGGCCGAGCGCACGCTTAGGTTGGGCATTCCTAATAGTCGCCATACGTGGCCCAAATGGGGATGGCCGAGCGCACACCTAAATTAGGTGGAGTGGGGCTCTTAAACTTATATGTAGGAATATTTACAGATATCTCAGTGTCGGACGTACGCTTGCGTGAGAGCTTTCAACAAGATAAAAGTTTTTACAGTTTAATCCATGCAGTGTCATGATGAGGTGTTCCTCATGAGATTTCATTAATTTCTTCCAATGACAGCCTAATAAAGCTATTCTAATATGGGCCTAATGCGGTTGGCCTCATTGGGAAAG
>NW_017100236.1:808740-809016 GCF_001263275.1 Habropoda laboriosa
ATATGTAGGAATATTTACAGACATCTCAGTGTCGGACGTACGCTTGCGTGAGAGCTTTCAACAAGATAAAAGTTTTTACAGTTTAATCCATGCAGTGTCTTGATGAGGTGTTCCTCGTGAGATTTCATTAATTTCTTCCAATGACAGACTAATAAAGCTATTCTAATATGGGCCTAATGCGGTTGGCCTCATTGGGAAAGCTTAATGCGGCCCTAACGCGGCTTTTCCAATTAGGCGGTCGTGAATATTCCGCGTTACATACCGCATGCGGGCCTA
>NW_017100236.1:809393-812762 GCF_001263275.1 Habropoda laboriosa
AACTATATTTTAATCTTCCTAATAATATTTTTCTGACTACTTTCTATTTTTTCAAACCTCTAGAATATTCTTGAATTTGATCGGAAATATCCGTCATCGCAAATAGATGTTATCAGAATTGCCAGACAATTTGTGTCACTATTGATATGCTTAAGTATCTTGCCAATGTAACTCTTTACTTGCCGGTTAACATACATTTGCACTTCGAGCCGTGACTCTGCATTCGTAACAAAAAGAGAAGAAATACGTCTCTTAGAAAACCGTGTATCGTTCCTACGAAGAATATATCTCTATCAAGTGTTCATTTCAATTTCACGTAACACTGATCGACACGTGACCAGTGTCACTGATGCATCGGTTGTCACCAGATCCAGTGATTCATCGATTATAGATAGCACAAGTTGATTTATTGGTTAGCATCATTTAATTGACCCTAATCATCCTTTCTTAGCCGTACCAATCTGACCATGATCATCAACTCTGTTACCCAGTTGAATAATTGCCAAACTCTTCTTAATATAGTCGATTTTATTGGTTCACGGGTCATTAAGCCCTCTGCTGGCCGGCTAATAGAAGTAGGCATAATTGATCGACTATCGTCATCGAGTTGTGTATCAGTTAATTGAATCAATCAGAAATGTCTTCCATACAGTTTACTAAATTAAGAAAAAAAAAAAAGACTTTCAAAATTAATACAGAAACAAAAAGAAACTGAGTAATCTGTAACAGTTTAAAGTAATTCTAATTTTCATCGTTTTCTTGTATATTTTATCATTTCACAAATTTTAACCGACAAGAATTGAAATTTTGAAAAATAACAATTTTTTCAGTTTTGCAGTATCAATTGTCAATTTAAACCACTATTAAATCTACCACCAATGTTGGAATCTAAATTAGAAATTTTTTCACAGAATTCTGAAAATTCACAAATTTTATACAGAATATTCGTAGTGATTCCATATTCCATATAATATTTCTATTGTCAAACTGGACTAACCTACGTGTTTAACCCTTTCTCCCAAATTTTCCCTCTCCCCTTTTAAATTTCGTTGATTGTTCTCATCGATCGATTACACCTTCCAATTTCGATGTTTGTCGATCCAGCCAATATTGATTCTGTAAGCGGATAAGCCGCGAAGGATTCGCCGAGCAAATTGCCGCGAGGAAGATCAAGATCCTCCGCGTTACTTTCGATCCCCGATGATTGTGCAACGCGTGATTATTGTAGTTTCCTCAGGTGCGATGACGCGAGCGTATAAATAGCCTCGAGTGAAAAATTTCATCATCGGGCAGTTAATCGACGTAAAACGAAGCCTAAATCCAACCAGTCTTGCGTCATTCGTGCGTTTACATACAGTATATTATTTTCTTTTCTCGTTCGAAGCTGGTTTCATGTAGACAGATGGAATTTTCGACTAGTTCGAATTTTTTTGTTGTATTTCATTCTGGAAAAAGAAAAAGGTTACAATACGACGTATTTATCGATTTTAAATGTCCATCAGATGAAAAATAATCGAGACATAATTTTGTCTAAGATGTTTTCAAAAAGGTTTTCCAACGATACGCCGGTAATTCGAAAAATTGAAGGGATCAATGGAAAGGGCGGGATCCAAATGAATTTATTCATTGGTGAATTAACATTGGTAGTGATTTAGCGATGAAAGTGGCGGATGTGAATTTTCTGGGAGAAATTAAACGAGTGTGATGTTGTATCATCTATTTTCAATTTCTTTAATACAGAATATTCGTGGAATTTATTGCATAATAATACAGTTGTGCAATTTAAGAATATTGGGACTCGTGGTTTCGTATAATGATCGACTTTTGACGATTTAATTGTCACTCGAATGTTTACTTCAGTTTGTTCGATTCAAAATTAACGAAACGAAACCTAGAATTTAGTTAAAGATACAATAAATTAAAAAAAAAAAGAATCACACGTTTGCAAGTACGAAATTAGAAAAAGCAAATTAAATCCTTGACTTCTTCCCTGGAAACTAATTAACCCTTTGGGTACACATTTATTTGCAAATTTTTTTGCACTTGGAGCACATTTAATTTTGTGGGCAAGTAAAAGCAGTATACTATTTGGAGTATAAAGGTAACGAAATCTATTATTCAGGTAATCTACAATATTTCTAATCTTCCTTATTTTATCATCTTTACTTAGTTTTTCATTATCGGAAAAATGCAGAAAAGTTGAAATATCGAAAAACCTATTATGTGGCATAGTGTTTGAAAAAAAAAATGGAGTACTTATAATTTGCCTTTTTGACCAGTACATTGCCAACTTTGATTTCTTCACTTGAGACATCAAGATACATAAAGCAGTATATGCTTTTATTTCGTCAGAATTTACAGGAAACCACCTTTCATTTCTTTTTTTTCAAAAACCTTCTTTTTCTATTATTTGTCTGGCATACCTGTTTGTCTCTTCTACTATGATAATCCAAAAATCTTCATTTAGAACTTCATTTAAAATATCTAAAGCTTTAGGATTATCACCTAGCCTTCGCAGGCACAAAGTATTGATTCCCTGGTACTTCAGAAAAGCGTTTTACATCAGCTACATTTTCTTTGTCTTCCCAAATCCATTCATCTAATTTTTCACGAGAAGATTCACTATCACTGCTTGATAAGCATCTTGTACGTCTTTCACGTCTTGGAATAATTTCACTATCGTCATCACTTTCTAGTTCGATATATTCTTCATCGTTTTCATTTTGAAATTCCCCTTTATCGCTTAACCTTTTCGCTACGGCGCGCTTGTGACAAAATATGATCGCTATGAACGGAGCGCATTACTGACTAGTCGACACTGAGGTACATTTCATATCTGATTTTTCTTTCCCATATGTTTCCAATATCTGTCTTATAAGACTTAAATGAAATTTGGCAAACGATAATTTTGTCGCAGACTTTCATTTCTTTTTTTTTTTCTCCAAAACCATATTTTTCTATTATTTGTCTGGCATACCTGTTTGTCTCTTCTACTATGATAATCCAAAAATCTTCATTTAGAACTTCATTTAAAATATCTAAAGCTTTAGGATTATCACCTAGCCTTCGCAGGCACAAAGTATTGATTCCCTGGTACTTCAGAAAAGCGTTTTACATCAGCTACATTTTCTTTGTCTTCCCAAATCCATTCATCTAATTTTTCATGAGAAGATTCACTATCACTGCTTGATAAGCATCTTGTACGTCTTTCACGTCTTGGAATAATTTCACTATCGTCATCACTTTCTAGTTGGATATATTCTTCATCGTTTTCATTTTGAAATTCCCCTTTATCGCTTAAAGGATCATTAAAAAATTCTTCGTCAGATTGTTCAAGATCACTACTTTCATTAAAACTGTCGCTATCAC
>NW_017100236.1:812814-823211 GCF_001263275.1 Habropoda laboriosa
AAGATTTAAATGAAATTTGGCAAACGATAATTTTGTCGCAAAAACAAAAAAGGAACAAAAGTATATATGGTATGAACGTATATGTGCGCCCACTTTTCGAGAGCATATATACAGGGTGTCCCGTAACTCCTCGAACACCCGGGGGTTCCTGAGGTGACTCTGAATAACTTTTTCCTTTACCAAAATGTTGTTTGAAGCTTCATTTTTGAATTATTAACGAAAACCACTGGCCAATCAGAGCGCGCGTAGAGCCCGCGCTCAGGGACGGGCGAACAGAGATTCACCCGCGCGCTATCATGAACGACGCGACGCGTGACTTCTCGGTTATCGATCGCTGTCAAAAAAATTTCACTTTGCACCGCTATTTTTATACGGCTTAGAGACATTTGTATAAATTTTTGAAAAAACTGCAATTAGTCGGAATCGTGAAGAAAATAGCGAAGGTCTGAAAATAGCCTCTGTTCTCCGCCCCTGAGCGCAGGCTCTGCGCGCGCTGTAATTGGCCAGTGTTTTTCGTTAATAATTCAAAAACGAAGCTTTAAACAACATTTTGGTAAAGGAAAAAGTTGTTCAGAGTCACCCCAGCAACCCCCGGGTGTTCGAGGAGTTACGGGACACCCTGTATATACGTTCTTCGTATATGAATGTTCATTCTTCGGGGGCGTATATATACGCCCTTTGGAGCGAAAGGGTTAAAGGATCATTAAAAAATTCTTCGTCAGATTGTTCAAGATGACCACTTTCATTAAAACTGTCGCTATCACTTTGATAAAATATATTCCCTATTTCCGCCATTATGGGGTTGTGTATCCCAAACAAGGTTCACCAAAATACTGAGATTATTTGTTCTGTTGCAACAGATACGCATTACTTCGAAATAAACCAGAATGAACTAGTTAAATCTCGTCTCAACGACGTATCAGAACGTCATGTGCGACTATGCCCAAACAGATGCATGACGTTCTGATACGTCAAATGTAGCCAAAGGGTTAATTAAATTTGCCTACCGAACAAACAACTGGGCGGTAGTGTATACGCTTACCAGTAGCAAAAAAAGAGCCGTAAAACAACTCCGTTCCATATCTCCTGAAAATTACTGCAATTTCCCTTACATCCCCTAAGATCGTCTCAGAAATATCACCGAACCGGGGTACCCAATATCAGTATCCAGTTAAACGAGCGAGCAGTTAGAGCAAGAAAAGGGAAAGGTCGTCGAAATATCTAGCAAGGGGGAATCGCCAGACGATTCTTCCACAGAGACAGTGACCCTATATCCTACGAGAAAGGGCTCGAGAGCATTATCCTGTGCAAGGATCGATCCAGGGGAAAGGAAAAGAGGGTTGTTCGACCTTGGCTATGTGTATCTTATCCTTACTGGTGTTTTCGATCTCTCGCCCTTTACCAGCCTTTCCTCCCTTCCACGTGCCGGTCGATTTTCGGGCAGCAGACGCTCGTAAAGCCCCCTGTATAACCCGCGTCTCTGGCATAGACGAGCGAAATAAGGGAAACAGAAATGAAATAGACAGCGGCGAGAGGGGGAGGATTTATTAGTCTGCGGTCACCCTCGTCCACGTGGAGAATATCGTATATTAGTTTTCGTGGGGATAATCCTTGGCCTTTTCACGCGCTACTCTCTTACAGTTTTTCTCTCTCCGTCGTTTCTTCTTCTTAGCCGGTGACGATTATGTACGGGGTGCTTGGTGTCAGGGTGGATATCGTGAGTTATATCGGAGCTGGCAGAGGGAGAGCAGGTTTTACCGAATGGTATTTTAATTCGCTTGCTTGGGATTTGTGGATGTCTTCGCTTCCGCGGTGTTCTAGGTTCTCCGGTTCAATCTGGGTTGAGAATCTCTTAGATTCTTAGGTTTACTGGAGTTTTAGACCCTCTGCGCTTAGTTTCTCTGGGTTTTTCGTTTGAGATCGTCAGGTTCCCTTAGATTCTTAGGCCCTCCGAATTTTTGGCTTCTTAGATCCTCGGATTCTCTGCATTCTTATGCTTCTACGTTCTTGCGCTCTCCGGTGCTTAGATTCTGTAGAATTTTAGGCTCTCCAGGTTCTCAGATTCTCTGGATTCGTAGACTCTTAGGTTCTCAGGTTCTTTAGATTCTCAGCCTCTTGGATCCTTAGGTTCTTAGATTTCCCAGATTCATAGGCTGCCGCCTTCTTGCTACCACTTTAATCTTCCTTCGTATTCTATAAATTCTTATTCTCCCTGTTTCCTAGCTTCTCCGAAACCTTCCGCCTTTATTTTCCACATGCTCAAGCTTTGCTCTAAGTTGTTCTCACCAAGATTGGCCAAAACACACCCCAAGAACAAACTACACAAAGGCAGTAATCTAACCGAAAAAATCGAAATTAAGCGTCGTCGCGAGAATACTGTACTCAAACACCTTGATCTTTTTCATCAGAAAACAATTCCCTACAACCAGCTCTCTCTCTCCCTCTTTCTCTGTACAAAACAAAGACAGAAATTCTCAGTCACGTCTTCGATTTCCTCACGACTCGACGGTGTCTTGACTCGATACATCGATCGATCGGCCTTTCAGCCAGCTAGCCGCCCGTAAAACCACCGAACCAACCCCCCCGCGACGATCTTCTCTCCCCTCTCGCCTCTTCGTTTCCACCCTCTCTCGTCCCGTTTTCAACCTCGCCACACACCGACACACACACGAGACCCCGAGACACTCGTGAGCTGGCTGCAGACACCGCTGCGAGCAACAGGCCCCCTTATCGATCGTGTTCTCCGCGTGTTCCACCCCCGTTACCCTGCCAACAGCCCCTCAGCTGTTCGATGCCGCCTTTGTGCTGCTCCAGGAATATTCTCGGATCGCCGGGGTCGACTGAAGCGCTTTTATTTCGCCCGATGCGTACTCCTGCCCTCGCCAAACCTCTCGTTTCTTCGTTGGGCTGGCTGGTTGGTTGGCCGGCCGAGGAAACGAGAGTATTTTGATCGTTCCTAGGCTAATGCTCGTGGACGGGTGTTAAGGACTTTGAATTGCACCGAGTTTACGGTACGATTGAAATTATGATGCTACTTTTACGGAGAAACAAAATCGTACTTCGTAGGGTAAATTGTGATCAGTTTGTGTATAGTTTACTTCTGAAAATATTAGGGTATTGATAAGACAACCCTTAATTTAGCAGGTAAAAATATTATGAATAATGCTACGAGTATTCGAAATATGAAATTTCGCTAAGTGTTTTGAAATTTGAAGATCGAAAGACCATTTTCTAGAATAAAATAATTATGATATTGTGGGATCAGAAATGTAAATAGATATTTATTAACAAAATATAAGAATAACTATGATACATTGGGCTTTGACACACGCTTCTTCGGTTCACGCCTCTCGACTTTTTCAAACACACTGCCCTTTCATCCCTCGCACGCCGTACTTTATAGCCAGGCCCTTCGTGAGCCTCTTGTCGCCGGGGGGTTTCCCTTTGGGCCTGGCTATCGTCGCTCGTCGCCCGCTTTCTCTCTCGTCCTCACAATTACGATACTACAATATTATTATTGAGAATAGATTATATTTTGAATTTTTACTTTTCCTACTGCGAGTTTTTCTGCTTAACACGTTAAACGCCCAGCCTGTTTTGCTTACCGTTCCGTTCAGGCCACGCTTGGCCGTCAAGTGGGCCGTGCGAACTATAAACAGAAGACGACTAACGAAAAGTATACTGTCAGTCACCGGTGACTGACGCGGCCTGAACGGAAGGTATAGTGCTTTCCCACGGACCCATGGCTTTTATGGCCCGGCCTGGGCCTACGTTAACACGTTAAGCGCCATGTTAGTCACCGGTGACTGACGCAGCCTGAACGGAAGGCATAGTGTCAGTCGCCGGTGACTGACATGGCCCTTAACGTGTTAACGTAGGCCCAGGCCGGGCCATAAAAGCCATGGGTCCGCTGACCGTGGGGCGATGCCCAATATATAACAAATGTTTTTCCGCATTTTAAGTGCGACAACCCCGAACTGAGTAACTGTTTTTCACTCGGGTTTTCGCCTCCGTTGTTTTGTATTTCATTTCTATCAATAAACGTTTTTTTTTTTCTCTGCAGTCGTTTGAGTCAATCTTTATTCGCTAATTAAAGAAAAATAATTAAAGAAGAATTTTCCCTCACCAATTGAATTGCTGCATTTCACCATGTTTATGCTTCCAAAAATGTCGTACAAAATAATTCACTAAAATTCCTGCAAATTTTCGCTAATTGAAGACCGGCTCAACGTCCATTCTTCGCTCATTAACCTCCAGTCTAACCAAACTTTCTCCCTTTTTTCTGCAAACTTCGCCATTTCACTTTTCCCTTTTCATAGTAACATTTAAATTCGCTTAATACCCAGTGGTCACTTTTTCACAAACTCCTTTCTTCTCTTCACAATGATGGAAGCAGTCGTTCACCTTGGCGCTTTATCTCCGTTATAAAACGACGGCGGACACGCAGAAATTAGTGGAACACTGGCTGACTGGTCGAAGGTAGAAGAGAAAGAAGAATTGAATTTGCGCTGTTAATCGTTGCTCGCTTCTGTTCACGTTTTTCTCGTCGCGGCGACTAAACGCCTCGCGTATATTTACGCGTCTCTCTCTCTTTTTCCCTTTGTTTTATCCGCGAGCACTAACCGTGGAGAGAGACGTTGATTAACGAGTAGCACAGACGGCTGCTCTTTCGAGATGTCGCTGTGTTTTCTAGCACGTTTAGATTTCCACCTAAGCGCCGTTTTAATTTGTCTGGCTAAGCTGCTGGTGCTAGCACCACAGACGATTTGTCGCGATTTTTCTCTAAGCCAGAATAGTCCCTGGCGACGTTTTCCGTCGATATAGCAGCCTCCGTGAGAAAAGTGTCGGAAGTAAAAAAATGTCAATTTTCATCTTATTCCTTGGAATATACTTTCCAATTCGTAGATTTAGCATCAGAAAAATTTTTAGAAAATTGAACTAATATTTGAAGTCAGTAAATTTCGTAACTCCTCTAATTAAGTAATTTCCCCCCCAAAAAATGTTCATTTCGTTCTTCTCAAAAGTTTTAGTTTCGCTCCATTCCAAAAATTTCACGAACAATTCCACTTTGTTCTTCCCAAAGAATTTCCATTCCGGTTTGCCAGTAAATTTCGTAACTCCTCTAATTAAGTAATTTCCCCCCCAAAAAATGTTCATTTCGCTCTTCTCAAAATTTTTTATTTCGCTCCTCTCAATAATGCAACGCTTTCAATTTTTGTTAAATCTAATTCATTTAATTCAAACGTTTTTGTATCTGTGACAATTTTCTCTCGGAGTGTGCGATGTTTCTGTTTCCTGGCAATTTTCCTTCTTGAATGTTGCCAATTTCCTTGCAATTTCATACGCGACAATCTAATATTTCGCGTGTCAACGAAAAGACAAAGTTATTCTCTATCAGAATCGTGTATTGTTCGCATAAACAAAGCGTTCGATAGCCAGCAGGTAAAGCTCGTGGATCACGCGTTGAACAGTATCGAAGAATTAAATGAAATCTCTGCTACCGCCAGCTTTTCAGTTTTCTCACGTATTCTCGCGAATTAATTTAACCCCCGTCACCCCTCTCTGTTGCACGTGTCACGCTGGGAAACATTCAATCGTTGTTTAATCGAACACCATGATCCAATTTAATCTGTATAGCGAACAGGTACGAATCGATAGAGCTGGCTCGATTCCATTCGTCCGGGTGAAAAATCAAATTTTCACGGGGGGTAAACGCACCGGAACGATTATCGAATCATTTCCAAACCCGCGAACTGACACAATCGCAGGAATATTTTCTTCCGGGGGTCCGATGATTTCTCGGTTTCAGGCGAAATTGGGGAGACGATACGGGCGAATTCGTGGTAATTAATGCGTCCAATTAACCTTTGATTAGCGTCGCGAGCACGAACATGATCCCCTGTTGATTACCGACAAGGAAACGCTGCGATTACTCTGTCGATAGTAATTACATGTGCAATGTGAAATGGCGAGGTACTCACTCGAGTTATTTGAGAATATTCAGGATATTTGTGTTCTTCGTTGTGATTAATTCATTATTAATTTACCTGTTGATTCCGAGTGTGTAGCTGTTTGTGTTAAATGTAACGGTGAGTTGAATCGATGCAAGGTAAGTGTGTGGTACAAATTCGAGTTTACTCGTTGAAAGTTTTCTTGTAGGCTTGGTGTAATTTATAAATGGAAGTTTCTTTGAACAATGTGAAAGTACTATGAATATTCGAATAACGGAAAAATTCAGCCCCACTTAATTTCATTCTGAAAATTATCAGACATGTTTCACGCGAATTTCATAATTTTCCGTTACTGGAATTATTAACTCTTTGACAACGTACTAAAAGCCAGAATCCGAAAACGTTTCCCTCGTGCCGAAAATTACACATTTTCCTGGACGTTTAGTGCTTCATTCAACGAATATATTTTCTACACACAGAATGCATAATGTTCATCGAACTATCAAAGGGCTTAATACCGATATTCTCATTCATTATGGAAAACGATAATTGGACGAAGTTTCATAGGATCGACAAGAAGAGACGAATAGTGCGGTCTAAAAGTGGATTGACACACGTTGGAGGATCGGTTGATTTATGGGAAAAATTACAAGACGACCAACTCTGTAATAGCGTCTATATTAAAGTCATTAATTTTCTTCACAATACCTGTTTAAACTTACTAGTCGGGGGGTGTTCATTAACGCTCCCCGACAGGACCAGTAACTTCCGTCTCGTTCGCTCACACCGCTAACAAGCGAACTTTGCCAACGCGAAAATTCCGATTCCCACGAAATTCCACCCCTTCCCCATGGTCACGTACACCATGCATTTACATAATGCTGAAATAAGCTTATAAATGTAAGCCACTTTTCCAAGGGTTACTTTTGTTCCACCCGGTGAGCAGCAAACGTAAAATAGACGAGAAAAACCAGATTGTTAATTCCACGACAATGCAACTGTACTGCAGAATTTGGGAACGTTGGCTTCGTTAATAATCTCCACTTGTTTCTGTTGCGAAATCACCAATTCTGAGGTTCTCAGCAGGATTCGTTGAAAATATAGAGAGCATTATGAGGCAGAAATTTTGGGTGAATTGGTTGCTAGTAATGCGGTTGCGTGATTTATTCGAATATTAAATTGTTTATTTTTTAGTGGTATTTTATTAATTAATGGAAATTTATTCGGTTTTGATGATGGTAGAGTGTGGTAATGATTTCGTTAGGTAGATAAAGGGAAAATAATCGTGGTGTAGTGTATATGTTTTAATGGCGCAGTGGTCAGTGGCTTTGGTTACCAATAAATTGACCAGCGATCGATTCTCGGAAAGTATGTTTCCATTTTTCTGTCGATTTTTCCATTGGAATTTCGAGTTTTCAACATTGTTGATAGTTTAAGGGAAATTTAGAATTTTTCCAAAATGATATACCAGAATTTTTAGGTGGAATTGTATATTTCTTCGAAGTATTCGAATTTCTCGTATAAATCGAAGGATTGGTAATACTGAAAAAATTCACTATAAAAATCTATAATATTAAAATTGGTACTAGTAAAAACACGAAAATCTAAGTAAAGTAAATGAGAAAAGAACCGAAAAATCCAAAATCCCACATATGTAAAGTGGTAACATCTCTACCCCACCCACCGAAGGCCAGATCTTCATGGATCCAAAACGAGCCCATTGCACGAATCACGGGCAACAATAACTTAAACACACACGAGTGCACAAACAGCAGGCGTTCTGGGCTCCACGAAACGAGGCCGATACGAAAATTTCACGGAGCACTAATTACGCCTGAAGACACACGTACTCTATCGGAACATGAAGAGCGTGTCTTCGCGTAATTCCTCTTCCCACTCGCGCCCTCGAGGACACGCCATGTCGAGTCGACGTCGTCGTCGCTCGAACTTTTACGAATCGAACCGTATGCAGAGGATTTTCGAGGCTCTCGTCACTGGCGAACCAGAAATAAATTTCCTCACGACAGAACGGACGCTTGAAGGTGTTGCACACTCGCGGTCGTCGGTCGTGTTGCATTATTAGTTTATTATTAGTTGTCTGCAGTGACCGTGTTTTATTTTTTTTCTCTGTCTGTTCCTCTTTGGTCCATACCGTCTGGCGTGGACACCTGTGCATCGGCCAGCAGCAAACAACGCGTTAATTGCTTCGTCGCTGGGAAATTAACGAAGAGAGGAGAGTTTATTAAGGTCACTATTTTTTTGTTTTCTCCATTTCGTTTCTCACCGACGACGTCATTGTTGGGTTGCTGGATTTGCTTGTTTCCGTTGCAGCTGTTTAAAGTTTAATTGCGACTTCTCGCGTGCTTGGAGACTGAAGCCTCTTGGGGCAAGTTTTGTTTTGTTCGTTACGGAATGTGATGTTTGTGTATTCTTTTAATTTTAACAAATACCATAATGATTGAATTTTTAATGCATGCACAATTACAATATTTGTCCTCCCGAGGTTTTCAAGTTTCAATACAACGTAGATTAAAGATTGCAGTGTATTCTGAATATAAACATTGAACCATATTCAAATAAATAGTCACCATTTTTATCAAAGAATCGTTTCAACGCACGCTAGAATATTTTTAAACGGAAAATCACAGCGATCCTCTGTATTCCGCATGCATTCCACTGGCTATCCCGCTAATTCACACTGTAATTCTATTCTCGCCGGCTACAATGGCGTTCGCGACACGCGTTTCCCGAGGATTTGATTAAATCGCGCGCGCGCGTTCTTCCCTGTTCGCCTCTTTTCGGAAATAGAAACGGCCCGGCGGATATGAAGCGTTTTCACAGCGTGCACTGCTTCCGACTACTCGCGGAAAAAGCTCCTCCCCCATCTCTACCCATGCACGCGACGAATTTCTTTCGTAATTGTTCCACGATTGCGGAACAACACGCTGCCGCACGAGTAAACGGGTTAATTTGTTTCACTTTTGTAAAAGTGACTGTTCCATAGTTCAGAGTTCGTTTCATTTACGTGGTGGATCAGCGTGAGGGAAGTTTTTCCAGGTAACTCGTGGTTGCAATATTTTGTAACGAATCTTGTACGAGTAGTGTCGAATAACATGTGGTATTCGGAAGTTTGAGCAAGTTGTATCGAATTACCCGTAGTATCGGGATAAGTATCGAATTACATGTAATATCCAGAAGTTTGAGCAAGTAGTATCGAATTACATGTAACATTCGAAAGCTTCAGCTCGTAATATCCAGTTACATACACCATCCAAAAGTTTCGTACAACAATTTCTACCTTCATCCCCAAGATGAAGGTTGACCTACCCAGTCGTTTCTCCTTTGTACCCCCACATACTTTTACAATCTCAAATCCAACATCTATTGTGAAGAACGTTCAGAAGTTTGGATAGATACGATCCAATTACACATACCATCCAAAAGTTGCATGTCAGACATGTAGGGATGACCGAGCGTGAGTGCGTTGTTTGTATGAATGCGTTGTCTGTGTGAATGCGTGAGGGTCTATGGCGTGAGCGGTAAGGACCGGCGTGCCAGGTCGAGTGTTTGGGATAGCGCGAAAGATATTGAACGAATGTTTAGTTTTAGTAATCAGGCGAGGAGTGCGTGTGTGTTTTCTTCCGACATCCCTAGCGTAGCGATATAAACTATTAATAAATATATTATAGTCAAAAGTCCGTTCGAGTTTACTATCCCTCCACACAAAAATCCCCTACAGACATATCTTGTATAACCACATCCAAGAAAAAAGTCTCGCCAATCATCCCTTCCTTTTCCTCCTACATGCTCCTACAACTCGAAACTCAGTATCAATCGTAAAGATCCTCTACCTACGATCGATCTACTGCCTACGATGCTCCAATTAAGCCGACCTGTCCTTTTACTGTCGACTCGAACGCGAGTAATATCACATCATCGAGAACGTATCAAGAGACGGCACCACTTCGTGGCAGACGTTATTGAAAAACTTTTTAATTGCCAGCCAACCCTCTCTCTCTCTCTCTCTCTCTCCTTTTCTTTCTCTCCTTCTTTCGTCTCTTTTTGTTTCAAATAAAATTATCAACGCCTAGCTCTGGCTCGAGTCCGTGTGTCAGAAAAAAAGAGAGTTCTCCGTGAGGACGAGGAAATTAATTAAAGTGCGTGGCCCGTTCGTTGAAGGAGCGAGGGAAAGATGGGCTGAATTCCGGCCGACAGAACTGGAGAAAGCTTGGTTGAAGGAATATGAGAAAGGGAGAGAGGCCGCCACGCGGTGGAATAATCGTGGCAGAGAAGGCCGCTCTGGAAAAAGCTCTCTCTAGGTGCTCGTGGAAGCTCGCTGGAAGTCTGGAGCGCGACCACCTTGCGCGTGCTCCGCTCGAATTAATCGCTTTTCCTTCCAGCTGCTCTTCCCTTTCGACTCCCTCCCTCTCTATATTTCTCTCTCTT
>NW_017100236.1:823305-838504 GCF_001263275.1 Habropoda laboriosa
TCTCTCTCTTTCTCTGTTTCTCGATGCCTCCCTCCTCCTCCCTCTATGTCTCTTGATTCTCTTTCTCCTGAGGGAACAGGGGAGGAGAAACGATTGTTCGAGCGTGCATGAGTTTCTGGAGACGACGTTGGCTTGTCTTCCTGTACCTTTCAGTGATTTGAGAGTACCTATATTAAAAGAGAGCGGGATAGCTGCTCACGGAGAAAATTTGTACGATTCTTCTCCTTTTTTTTTTTTTGGTAAAATTTTGAGGAATAACAATATCCAATTATACTATCATACATTGTATCATTCATAAATAATCGAATTCTCATTGGTTTCATCCACTCATCTACATACTATCCTAAAAATCTTTTTCTCGCAATATTTTCAATTCTATTAATTCTTCGTTAATTTTTCTAATAATCTTTTTAACAATATTAAGCATTTCCTCAACAGCAGAATGCTAAAAAGACATTTTACCAACGATTACTGCTACCTCAGTTTCGTCTCTGAAACACAAATTAATCCAGACTCGAAATCCACCAAGTGTCCACTGACATTATGGACGAGAATATACGAGGCTGTTAAGGGGGCGCGGAAGGAAGATTAGATCGCAACCCCGTCGCATGTACATAGAGAGGCGAATCTTCTTCGTTCCGTTGGGGTGACTCAGCGACGGTTTCATCCTCTCTCGACAGGCCACTCGTGGTGTTGGTGCGACACACGACCGCGACGAGTGTGCTGAATTAATTAACGTCGTTACGTTACGTGCGCGCCGCGCCGCTTTGATCGCGAAAACACGCCTGTGCACGCGTTCCGGCTGTTTCACGCTGCAGATTGTGTCGCGTGCACGACCCCCCGTCGACTGCCTCCAGATCGAACGTTCATGGCATTCTTCATTCCCATGGGAGAAGTTGTAACGTATAGCTTCCAAGAGAAATACTTGATTTCTCGTCGAGTATACTGGGATACTGAAATTTTAACAAAAGCTCCAGGATAAAGGGTAGAACTTGCGTCGATGTTATCGTGTTGTGTCAGTGTAGTAGTTTTTCCAATATTTTTGACACATTCTACAATCGAATTATTTCTGACATTTTTTTCTTTTTCATTTTTGAAAAATTTCTCTCTTTAAGGTACAAATTGAAATAGGTTTCATTAATATGGAAGGTATGAAATCTTCTTTGATTTTCTTTGCGTGTGTACATAATAATTTTGTTAATATATCGTTTTTATTTTTATTTGAATATAATGATCTCAAATATAAGGTCAGATATAGAGATAATTATAGAAATTGTTTAAATAGTCAAACTTTTGTTACCAAAAAATACTGACTTTTTTGAAAATGAAGGTTGATTAATCGACAAACGTGTAATAATTATTTTTGTTTTCATTGATACAATGATTTTTCAAAGTTTTATAAAATTTCTATGACAAATTTCAACCACGAGAAGACCACAATAGAAATGATACAAAAGTATAATTTAACTAGCACAAATTAATCTGAAAACTGTTCCCTTTTTTTCAACTCAATTTATCGGTAACGTACGACAATCCGTAAAACGAAGGTTCCATTAAATCAGCTCTAATATTAGTGAATAATATTTATGAATCGACAAGCACAATTATTTTCGTTTTGCCCCTAAAAAATCTGAATCACAGGCTAGACACTTGTCGATTCAAAAGAAACTCGAAATGGAAAAGGATCCTTCGCTTGTCCATTCATCTTCTCTTCGAAAAAAACTGTCCGATTAAACAGCTATTCCTCTCGAGGTCCTTAAATCAGCCTGGCTGCTCGCATTTAGCCTGGACCTTTTGCCTCCATAAACCTGCCTCTCAGCCAACTCGGACGTTCGTTCGCCAGAGGAATCGGTCGAACCAGGCACGGTAATCGGTGAAAAAGAAGAAAAGAGAAAAAAAAAGAAATTCGCCGTTCGTCCGGTAGAATTTCACCCTCTCGTAGTTTCTGCAGGCTCGTAGACGCGGAAAACGGTGGTCTGGGCGTCGAGTGGTGGAAGGAACTTTCGGCGATTTCGTGCGGTGAATCGTAGCGACGATTCCCTCCTCTCTCTCCCTCTTCTTTTATAAAAAAAAAAGAGGGGAAAAAGAACGAATGTAAAAGAGCATTCGAACGAGGCTGATATTTTCCACGATGGTATTCGTGATTTTTTCTTCTTGAAAAAAAAAAAAAAGAAAGTAGCATTCGATATTCTTTTCTCCTACTCTTCATTTTCATTCATATTTCTCTTTCTCTTCTAATTTCTTCGTATTGCGGTCGAGTTGCGTTCCACTGCACGACGAACGATAAATGCAAGAGGTTGTGATTAACTACCTGGAAACGTTGCCTATGTAAACCTTCTCGGTCTTTTGATTTTACTCGAACCCAGGCAATATCCTGTTGCTGTATTTAGTTTATCTGAGGAGTCGCGAGTACTCGTGGCCGTGGGAAATATTGGGAGGGTTTTTGGTGAAATTTGCAATGGAATTTTCCTAAGTTTTCGCCCCTGTTTTCTTTAGAGAGAGACAAAGAGGCGAAAGGGGAAGTGAGACACTGAAAGAGAGGCAAATAGAGTGTGGAGCGATGAGGGAGAGAAAGAGGGGCGAGAGCAGAAAGAAAGAAGGAGAGATTGGGAGAGACAGAGAAAGAGGTGACAAGAGAGAGTGGGACAGTAAAACAGAGGCGGATAGAGTGAGACGTTAGAAAAGAGGTGGAGAGAGTGTGAAAAATGGGAGAAAGGGGTGCGTGAGAGAGATACTGGGAGAGAGGCAGAGAGAATGTGAAAGAATAAGGGAGAAATGAAGTGAGGGAAAGACAGTGATTGAGAGAAAAGAGAGCTACTTGGTGCAGAAACAAGCGACAGGCAGCGAAAGGTGTAAGAATCTTCAGATTTGTTACAGTTACAGGGCGAAAGTCGTGAAAGAAATGCGACTGTCACAATTTTTAACCGTTTATAGCTGATAGCAACGTTAACCGATTTCGATGAAATTTTCAGCACGTATACAACTGACATAACTCTAAAAAATGTACTTTTAAAATTTTCATTACCGGCTCGGATAAAAAAGTCGTAAAAAGTGACCTTTACAATTTTTTTCAAAATTTTTTGTACACATCTAGTATACTAATCCTTCTAACTTCTAAAAAAACTCAAATCGTTTGGTCCAATTAAAAAAAAGTTATACTGTTCTAAAGTGTGTCCAAAAATTAATTCGAGTAACTGTGTATGCTCTCTATTCGTAGATGCAAAAAGACACGACGAATGTTAACCCTCTACTGTCTGATTCTATCTTTTTCGTTTTCTTCCATTCCGTTAAAATGAAATTAATACAACCAACCACTCTATTCTATAACGTTCATTAGGAAAATGTGTAATAAAGGTAAATCAGGTAAGAACAGTTGTTAGAAATGTTCTACATTTATGTCTAAACTAACTGGAAGTTGAGAAGTTTCGTAGACTCCATATCGGGCCTTACGTGCCAAAAATGGTGCCTCGAGAGTAGAGGGTTAACGAAACATCTTTTCTTTTCGTCTTCGTCACTTGGATTATCCAGATTAAACCTTGTTCCCCATAATTGTCCAGGCTTTACGGAGATTTTAACGAGGAAAATGCTACGTGTCCGTGCAAATATTACACATCAAGTATGGAAATAAGGGTGTTGGAACGACTTACGCGCCATTTGCGAATTCCGTGCGTGGAATTTACGTGTTTCCACAGACCGGGGGTGGAAACCGTTCACCCTTTCGCTGTCTGATCTTCGTCTGCGTGGGTAGAGAAGAAAGGGGCGATTCGAATGGACGTCGCGTGTCATTCAATCGTGCTTCTCCCTTTTCTTTTTTTTTCTTTTGGTTTTATCCGGCTTTTTCCGTGCGTTCGCGTTCCCCGTAACCTTGTTGCACTCGAGTGACCATCAGTCGTCGCCTCGAAGGTTTCACTAAACAGGATTGGGGACGTTTTATTCGTTCGTTCTCGTTTGTTCGTAGCGCGAGTGCATTTAGAGTTTTGTAATTGGATTGCAGGAGCTTCTCTTCTGGTTTTAGTTAATTTGGAAAGGGAACAACGGAATTTCTCGGAGAATCTAGGATTTCTTAATTTGTAATGTACACTGGCAGTGAAAAGTTTCGGATCATTTATCAGTTTACGCCGGTATTGAATTTATTGCCAACGTATTTTGTTGATAAATAAAACCGAAGAATAAAATGTTCGTTTCTTTCATTCGTAAAAAATTAACGCACCGTGCTTTTTAAATATTTCCATAATATCAGCTGATATTCTTCGATTGGTATTTTTTCAAAATTAATTTTTTACACTCACGCACTTCTTGTATCTGCTTCCTCGATATTAACACTTTACCGACCGGTAGCGGTTGAACATCCTACGCACTTCTGACCACTCACTCGGTCACAGATACATCACTGACACCGGCTCTGTTTAGACTTTAAGCTATTGAGCGGAATATACGCGCTTTTCCTTATACCTGTAGAAATGTTAAATCAAACTTTGACCGGTTAATAGGTTATCGGTCGGTAAACGTCGGCGGCAAAAAAGTGAGTAATAGGTTACCGGTCGGTAAGCGTCGGCGGCAAAAAAGTGAGTAATAGGTTACCGGTCGGTAAGCGTTGGCGGCAAAAAAGCGATTACAGTAAATTCTCTACAAGAGTCAGTAAGTTTGGATTCTACAAGTGACAGTATAGATGGTCCTACGCCTAGGTCTGCGTCATTTCTGCGCCCATGTTATCTCGCTCGCAGTTAGACAAGCGTGTAACGCTACACCAGTCGGTTTCCTTTACGAGATCTCGACAAATCATAATAGAAAAATATAATTTCTTTAATTTTCCTTTTTTTCATTTGGAATTTTTTTTAACATGTTGGTGAGATTTTTCTGATGAAAATGATATCAAACACGATATAATTTGAACAACATTTTCAACAATTCTTTTTACACGAATCAAAAATGTATTCAACGTTTGTTTCATGCAGTTCTGTGCATTTTCTGTGCAGTTCAACCTAATTTACTTAAATTTACGTTGCGAGACAGCATAATATTTACAATTCTGCCTGAATTTTTGAAATTCAGAAAAACACAGGTAAACTTCCATTGCATTTAAACGATATTCTCCACCAAACTGGACAAAGTATGTAATAGGCTACCGGTCGGTAAAGTGTTAATATTGGAGGTATCGATAGAGATTCCCCTCGTTTTGATAGATTTAGGTTGTTAGATTATTTCTAACAACCCCCTGTAGAAATAGTGAAGTGAGGACAAAAATGTCTCCGCGTTCTTTTAGACCAGGGGTCGGCAAACTGCGGCCCGCCATCAGTTTTTTTATGGCCCGCGAGTTATGTACAATTCAATGGAATATTATCCAGAAAGAAAGAATTCCATATTTCTCATTAATAAATGTGTATTACAAATAAGGTGTATGATTTTGTATTGATGTAGCCCGTGTGTGCTGTCGCATTGAGCCGACTGATTAAAAAATGGACAACTGCGTGTTGCCTTTCTAACTTTGTGTAAGCTTTTATTGTGTGTAAAACTAAGTGACTAATTTGAGTGCTCGATGTTGTTGCTCTGATGGTTGTAACGATTCTACTTTCTCGAGAGCTCGTCTTCGCCCTCGAGAGCGGTGGTTCTTGAAGAATACGCTGATTGGTGAATATTTTCTAATATTCATCGCCAATCAACGTGCCTAATTTTCTCGCCAACTCCTTCCAGTGCGCCCTTAGCGCGCTTTACCCTGGTGGAGTGGGAGAAGATCCCAAGGGGGAGTCAAATGTTTATAATAATTCGGGAAATTCCTCCGGGTGACTCATCGGCCAGCGGACCGTTAGCAGGTAATTGTACTCTTCGGAAACCCGTGGTTTATGGCATGTTCTTAAGCTATTGAGCGCGAAAGGCACAAGCGGCAAAAAACTCTAATTAAGTGATTCTACCGGCCTTCGCTAGGATGGACGTTAAAGCATAAAATAGTAAAGTAAATCCTAATCTCAAAAACAGCCTGTAGGTGCGATCGTGCCATAAACCTTTGCCTGATGAATCCTAACATAAGGGATTTGTCAAAAAATTTTAATTTGTAGTTAACTACCTACATACATACATACGTAATAATCTCAATTTTCTCTCTTGGCCCACAAAGCCAAAAAATATTTAGTATCTGGCCCTCCAGAAAAAAAGTTTGCCGACCCCTGTTTTAGACAAAGACACGAAGACTTCGACCAGATGTGTCGGGTGTTCGTCTTCGAGTCAAGCACTGCACACTGCAATACAATAGAGTAAACAGTTCCTAGGTATAAGTGGACTCCAATTTTCCCTTGTTGGGTGTCCAGAGACAGTTCGTTGGAGCATTTGAAAGAGTAAAGACGTTTCCTCTGAGTCTGGTAATAAATAGAATATTAACAGTTTACAAAGACTATTTCATTTCCATAACCCATTTCCAATATAGGTAATAAAAAATTCCTTGAAATATGCTGAAATTTCTAATTTTTTTCTTTCTTGAAAATTCTCGCGTAGCTTTCAATGCACAGTATTGTTTTTGAAAGCATAGCTTTCTATTAACCCTTTACCTTACGATTTTATTGTTTATATCTCCAGTTTACCAATTAAAACTTACGGTAAACTGTATGAATACGCAGACTCGTTAACACCGTGTAATATCGATCAGAGAACTTTTCCACGCGGAAATTTCACCGTCACATCCGTTCGAATATCACGAGACAATCGACGTTCTTGGAAATTCCCCGAGGTACTCAGAAAATATTCCCAAGCAATTCCATTCGAGCATCGTAAATCGAAAATCGTGGCGAAACTTTAAAGATTTTCGAATCTAGGCTCTCGTTTGTTCCACTCTTGACTCGCGTGGGAATTTACCACTTTATTTCTCCGGTTCCTCCGTTGTCCATCGCGCCGTTTCCACGGGACCGTAACAATCAGCATACATCAAACAGAACTGAAAACACGCACACACGAAAAGAGAGAAAAGGACAGAGAAGTAGAGGGGGAGAAAGTCGAAAAAAAAAGAAGGAAGAAAATAGAGGTATTTGCGGAAACGGAGTAATATAACCGTGTGCAGGTATGACGTCAAGGAATACAGAAACGTAGCGTATATACACGTTCCCATTAGAGTGGCAATGCCGCACTTAGCTCTGGTATACGCTTGAAACAACTCTCTCTCTCTCTCTCTCTCTTTCTCATTATGTCCTTTTCAACGTGTTCCTCTCTCTTTTCAACCGAAACAGAGTTTGTTTCGTGTCGTGGCGTTTTCCTCTCTATACAGTCGACTTTCTCCCAAGACGAGTACACGGAAGTCTCTTTGATTATTCTCGTGTAATTTACCGTGCAAACGATGTTCTGAAATATTACCGTGTTTGCAGACGCAAATTCCGCCGGGGAAGGACGCCGACGACGCCGTCGAGACCGCGTGGAATTATTCGGTCGACGTCGTCGTTGTCGCGTTCACCGAGACTCTTCTCAACAGCCCTCTTCTCTCTCTCTCTTTCTCACGTCTAGATTCGTCTATTACTATCTCTATCTCTTTCTCTTTCGCACACACGCGTCTACATTCGTTTATTACCACATCTATCTCTGTCTGTCTCTCCATCTCCTTTTCTTTCTTTCTGTCTTCTCTCTCTCTCTCTCTCTCTCTCCTTTCTGGTTTTCCTCCCTCTTTCTGATCTTTGGCTCTTTTCTCTCTCTATCTCCCTTTCCTCTCTGTCTCTCTCCTCTTTGGCTCTCCCTCTCTTTTCTCTGTTTTTCTTTTCTAGCTCCCCCGCTTTTTTCTCTCCCTCTCCTTTCTCTCTCTCTTTTTGGCACTCCCTCTTTCTCTGTCTCTCCCTCTCCTTTCTCTGTCTCCCTCTCCTTTCTCTGTCTCTCCCTCTCTTTCTCGGTCTCTCCCTCTCTTTCTCGGTCTCTCCCTCTCTTTCTCGGTCTCTCCCTCTCCTTTGTCTGTCTCCCTCTCTGTCTCTCCCTCTCTTTCTCTGTCTCCCTCTCCTTTCTCTGTCTCTCCCTCTCTTTCTCGGTTTCTCCCTCTCTTTCTCGGTCTCTCCCTCTCCTTTGTCTGTCTCCCTCTCTGTCTCGGTCTCTCCCTCTCCTTTGTCTGTCTCCCTCTCTGTCTCTCCCTCTCTTTCTCTGTCTCCCTCTCCTTTCTCTGTCTCTCCTTCTCCTTTCTCTGTCTCCCTCTCCTTCATCTATCTCCCTCTCTTTCTCTGTCTCTCCCTCTCTTTCTCTGTCTCTCCCTCTTTCTCTGTCTCTCCCTCTCTTTCTCTGTCTCTCCTTTCTCTTTCTCTTTCTTGGCTCTCCCTCTCTTCTCCCTGGTTCTCTCGCTCTTAGATCCCTCTCTCCTCTTGCTGTCTCTGTATCTTCTTCTTTCTCTCGCACTATTTTATAATAGTCCGTCTCTGTCTTTTTTTCACTCTTGTCTCTCTTCCCCAACGCTCAGGCTTTTCCCTCCAATTTTCCATTGTCCCCCCTCCCCCCCTCTCTCTCTCGACGTTTTCTCGCGCGTTTCCTCCGTCCACGCGTTTAGGCACGACACGCTCCCTCGGTCTCGCCTTCTCCTGTATTTATGACTTTTTATAATTGGTCCCACTGGTTTTTCTTCTCTCCACCGTGTTGGTATTTTATTATAGTTGTCTTTTTTCGGTTTTTGTCTCTTTTAGCCGAGGAGAACACTCTAGTTTTTTATTCGTGCACGCGTGCGTGTGTTTTCAGTTTGACTTTTTTCCCTCGTTTTTCCACACCGCCACCACCTTGTTCCTGTAATCCCACTTATTTTTTTTCTTCTGTTGCTCTCCTCTCCGGCCTTCGGGGGATTTTTTCACCCCCCTTCGTCACTGTTTTTATTTTTATTTCTGCTTGTTAATTTTTCTATAATTTCCCTCGGTCTTCTAGGCTAAATACGAATTTCTTTCTCAACTGCTGCCGTTTATTCTTTCGAATATTTATCATACCACCGAACTAAAGGACAACAGTTATCCGTTACATTTATTTAACGAAATAACGTACTGCTGCTTTTCTGTGATTTTCAAGTTGGATACATTTTCTCAAATTTAAAGATTGACGTTTTATTCCTTCGTTCTCGTTTGTTCGTACCAAGTAATTGGATTGGAGGAGCTTCTGTTCTATCTTTAGATAATTTGAAAGGAGAGGAATGAAAGTTCTCCGAGATTCTTCGCTCCTTAATCTGATATACACAGTAGTTATCGTTTAAATCTTCAGTCTTACTGTAACAGAGCTAGAATTCAATTTAACATAATCTAAACAGATTATTTCGTTCAATTTCCTATAATCTGTACCATCGACGACAGAATTTTTCCACGCCCAAATTATCCGATTAATTTCACGAACATTTCCGTTAAATTTATTCATTTAAATATTTGGCCACTGAGTAATCACTCCTGTACCAGCACTTCACAATTTTAATCCAATTTCTCATCATTTTTTCACATAATTTATCTTCCTTCAGTTCTCGATGCTTCGTCAATTTTCGCCAATTAAAAGACTCTACTTTTAAAAAATTAATCACTCGGAAGTTAACACGTCGTATTACTAAAAATTTCACGTTACTGCGGTGTTTCGAAGTCGAGATGGAGAAAGATCGAGCGGGAAAGTAACGCAGCCAGTCTCTCGCTATTCCATACAGTTATCTCTATTTTTCTGGTTTTAACACCACCCCCTTTTCCAACTTCCCTTATCATCAACCATCCCCTTTCCACGCGACCGTGTTATTTTTCACGATTCGTTCACATTCGATATTTCCACACACACACTCTCTCTCTCCATTCCCTGCCAGATTTCGACTTTTACTATTTTCCCTCTAGCGTTTCACACGCCGTAAAAGCCCCGCCCCCTTTCTCATATCAGAGATATTGTTCTGTCGGCCCGTTTATTCAATTTTTCTCACTTCTACCACTTCCAATTGTTCCCGTATTCTACATCAACCTTTCTACTTTTCCTCCTCTTTTTTCCTTCGTTCAATTTTCCTTCAACCCTTGCCCTTTCGACGTTTCTCCTTCTTTCCCTTATTCTCCGCAGTATTTTCTCACTTGTTGTCGCGTCGCGCTCTTTTGCCATGTTCAAAGCTCGCGTCCGCGACTGTTACCCGCCAAATTAATCTTAGGTAACTAGTTCAAATTTTGTTTGCGCTATACGCCTTGTTCAGACGACTTGTTTCAAGACTCGAGTGATCGATCGCGACTCGAAAACTACGGGTGCCTCCTCGAACGGTTGGAGACCGTGTGTCATTCGCACGAGAGAATATTTGCGAATGTCTGTTCGGATCCCCGAATTTTTCTGGAGTCCGCAGTGACTCCCCCGCCAAGTGCAAGAAGGCACGCTGATTGGTTTTTCACGTATGCAGAAATTACCAATCAACGTGCCCCTCGAGTGTCACCCACCCTTCCATTGCGCCCTTAGCGCGCTTTTCCTTGGAAGGAGTAGGGCCCTACCTGCGGGTGCGTGGAATCTTCGCTGTCCTTCGGTGACGCGTCGGAAATTCCCGCCAGGTCAACCCTCGGCCGAGAGTGCCGTTATACGCGCGTGTGGATTGACCCTTGAGGAATACCTGGTTTATGACACGTCTTCCGTTATCGAGGACGCGGAAAAGTCGAAATTCTAAAGGCATTGTTCTGTAAGAAATTACTTATTTTTTCGCGGAGCTACGAAGCGTCTTTGTTGCGAGCGTGCCATAAACCCGGTCAACGAAGACCCCACACGCGTTCCGTATCTGCGCGACGGAACACTTGCTCTTCTCATTTTCTTCTTTTTCATTTAACCAGCTTTTTTACCGAATTTCTTTACTTTCTTCCCGTGCACGTAAATTCTCATAAATATTTATACAATCAAGATCCTCCTTTCTTTTTTTACGAGAATAAATCTGCAAGCGACATTTTCTTCTTCTCAAGCGACCTTTACTCTTACACTTACACCGTTTCCGTTTCTCTCATCCATTTCACGTTCCCATTCGAGGTTCTCTTTGTACCTTTTTGGACACTCGACGAATTAACGACGGATTAAACTGAATTCGTCGTTAAGCGCGGACCAAACGAGGTTCTTGAAAGACACAGTAGAGCGAGGTGGGGGGGAATACGCTTTTCTCGTGGGTGAATTCGAATCGACCGACGGGGGATCCTCTTAACGCTTGTCGACGCGGAATTTCGACCATTCAATTCCTCGATTGTAATCTCATTGAGACCTTCTGTGGACGAGTAAGTGCTATCGAGAGGATCTTTCGCGATTTTGGCAATTCAAGGCCGCCGACACCTCGGTAACGATCGAGTCTTTTCTAGTTCTTCATTTGTCGCCACTTTTCTGGGGATCCTTTCCAACCCGATTGTTTGGGGCTTGTGGTTGATCTTTCGATCGTTCAAGCGTTGCCGGTTTCTGCACGTGTGTGCCGACTAATGGTCTAAGGCTACGAAGGACCAGTTTCTTGATTCAAATACTAAGTTTTTATTTTGTGTTCTATGTTCTACAACTAATTCAAAATATAAATTCTACTGCGAAGTGAGAGGTGTTTCTCTTGCGAGTGGCCAAGTGTTTCTTGCGAGAGGCCAAGTGTTTCTGCTGGAGTCTCCGCGGTTTCCATCGACGAAGACTCCCATTTTCCTAAAAACACCCAGATTGGCGATTTTTCCTTTTCTAAAATCAGTTTACTCCGGTGCATCGCAACCCCCCTCCATTTCGCCCTTAGCGCGTTATCTTAGGGTGGGTTGAACAACTGTGGAATCTCCGCTTTTCTAGGCTTTGTTAAAGTCAAGTGGCCCATCGACGTTGGCAAAAGTCGTGGGCCACTTTTCTATTTTTCCCTTCGGAGACTTCAGGATTTATGGCAGGGTCAGTGTCGCAGGCAACGCAACGAACACTTGTGCTGTTTTGAGGAAACGATATTTGCCGTAAATCCGGCTACAGGGTACGCCTTAACACCGATTCTGACGATCGATACAATTTCTGATCGATTGTTTAATTTACTTGCAGACTGATTTTCCTTACCTCAGAACCAAACTGACACAACACTGTTTTTTTTTTTTTTTTTTTTTTTTTTTAATTGAGTTAATTGTAAGAGTAAAGAATTACAAGGGCTTAAAACGACGGATATTGAAATGACGTTGGTTCGCTGGTCGATGGTTAGGTACGATAATGTAAGAAATGCGAGATTTCGGCGGCGAAGTGGTGGCCTGGACTTTGTCACCCAATCTTATTTGTAAGTGTTAACATTTCTTTTTGAAGCAGTCTGTGGTTTCTAACAAACATCGAGTGCCTCAAACAGACAAGACAAATAGCGACACTGCTTCCTCCGGTCCATTCTCCGTGCACTTCCTTTTCACGCGGCATTAAATTTTCCAGCGGAACGGAGGCGTCGTCGGTTAAATGGTTATCGATTATTATTTGCAATGGAAATTCACTCTCTTTCTTTCTCTTCTTCGTGTCACAAAGAAACTCTGTTCTCTTCTCGCGACGTTTCCTCCGATGAAATCCTCACGAGGGGGCACCATTTTAATTCCACGCTTGTCGCTCGTTTCCTCTCGAAATCGCTCGCCATTTTTTTTTTCTTCTCCTCTCGGAAGCTGCTCGCCGAAACCAATTATAGGCTGTATCGATTCTTTCGTTCGTCGAACGAACCGTTATCTAGGTCGAAGGAAATTTTGGAGCTGTCTCTGGAAAAATATTGGAAACGCTGTTTTTCCACTTCTCCCTTCGGGATTTTTACTCAGCGCCCGTTGTTTGTCGGTGTCGACGTCGTTGTTGTTGCTGCTAATTCACGCGAAAGGATCCTCTTGCGGTGGCGGGATTGTGAAACGCGGTGAAAGAGGAACTTTCGACGAGTGTCCTTTTTATGGACGTCGCGCGGAAATGGACTGGAAAATGCTGGATATAAATACTACGGAAGAGTCGCGACGAATGGGAATTCTCTCCCTCCTTTGGACGTTCTTTCACGTGACGCTCGCGTGATTTACCCCTTTCGATGGAGGATTTCGAGAGCGACGTTTATTTTCAACCGTGTAAGAAGAGAAGGTTGGGAAATTGAACGCTTTTCGAAATTTAGAATGCAGAGGTTTGGAGATTTGAAGAGAGATGGAAATTGTGAAGTTTCGGGTGCAATCTTGGGAACTTAGGAAATTTGAGATTTTCAATTTGCACGTTTCTGGGAAAGATACAGTTGTAGGCTTCGAAAAGAGAATTTTCGGAATAGAAAGTTGTCGACTTTTACTTCGAAATTCCCAAAATTCCGAATTTGCGAGCTTTGCAACCCAAACACTGAAGCTTGATGATATCCAAAGTCTACAAGTATACAATTTAACATCCACCTTGATCAATTTTTTGCAGTTGGAACGTCGAATTTCAGAATTTCAGTCGAGTAATGCTAAAAATGACCGAATAGGCGAATACTTATGAACACTAGTTGCTGAATTTTTCACCGGTTATTTTTCCACTCTGGAGGCCGTTTTCGAGCTCGATTACAGGCGGATCGATGGTTATCGGGGATGAAAAGCGAAGTTGTCCGAACGATCTCTTTTGTTACTGCTCTTCTGCTCCCTCTTCGTGTCTCTCTACACGTACACGAGCACACACAGTGACGGTGCAACACGGTGTTAAGCGCGTGCGTTCCCCTCTCGTTTCGAAACGTACACCGCGGGATCTCTTTATGGGACGCTCTTTATGGTCGCGCGCCGCTCTCTTCGCGGGCTGTCGTTAAAATTTTACGCAGTACGTGCTCCAGATTTTTGCCGGCGCAACGACTGCTTCTCTTTCTCTGTTTGTTTTTTCCTCTTTCTACTTTCTATCAACGCTGAGTATCGTTCGAATCGGTTGGGAATTGGGAATGTTTGTATTGTTAACGGAATACTAAGGGTTGTGTTAAGGATGCTTAAGTTTAGACCAGGTTTACGATACGGACGCGACTCTGCTATTTTTCACATTAAGGTTTGAATACGTTGGCTAGTTATTCCTTATTGCCAGAAGGGCTCCAAACCTCTCATAAAAGCGGAGAATTTGGAGTTTCTTCGTGCGTCTCAATAGCAAATGACGTATCACAAACCCGCGCGAGCTGAGCGACCGTTACCCTGGGTTTGTCCCAGAAGCCCAGGTGACGCGTACCTCGCCCAGAACACCCTACCCTAAGGGTGAGCGGTTGGCGTCGGGCGTCGACCAAGGCCCGAACTTGAGCGGGAGTCTTGGCCTCCCACTCAAATCTCACCCCCGTCAAGGGACCCAAATGGACGGACAAGAACATATAAAAGGACTGAACAGTGACAGACCAGGAGTGTGACATTGTTGTAAGAACAAATTGGGGAAATTGAACTCTTGGGACATTGGACTCGCATACATTTAACATTTAAGAACTCAGTTACATTGCATTAATGTTACATAACAAACTGTGTTGAAAATAAAGAGTTATTTGCTATATAATCAGGCTTCATGAACATTGTGGGAGCCAACAGGTAGAATTTGAGATTTTTTCTTTTTTTTTTAGTGATGGAGTAATTTTTGATGCTTGAAGGTACTTTGAACGTCAAATTAACCTGTAGATACAAAATATACAAATTTTAAGTAACTCAATTCAGTGGATTTTTTTTTCTTTTTCTTTTAAATATTGTCTTTCGAATGAAAATCAAGGAAATTTGTAATGTCAAGGAAAAATTGCTCAGGTTTTATAGGGTTACATACAGGGGAAGATTGTGACGTATCTTTTCTCTTTTTTTTTTTTTAGATATTGACTTTTAGCTTTTTGAACTGAAACGACGAGTCCAGCTCGTCATGATCTTTCTTGAGCAAACGGACAACGACGAGCTTGCACTCGCTAGAAATTATTGAGAGTTGAAGCTTTTTATATGAGAAGTACGCTGCGGTGCATAACTGTAGCATCGCCTAAATTTCTAGTTGTTTCGGACTTCAGATTAAAAATGCAAAAGTATTAATTGTAGAAATTGAAATAGTACGACAAACGATGAACTTTAGACTAAATCTCATTTAAATTATCCTCTTACACGAAACGATATAATCGAAAGTGTGATTTTCCACTGGTGCATAACTATAGTATGAAACAAATATTAGTTTTACTAATAACAAATTATTTGAGCAACCAAATCGTAAGTTTCTATATCAATCCCTTCCTTAAATCTAAGAAAATTAAATTCTCTGCCTGAGCAGTGCTGCCTGAAAATAAATGGCAGTTCAAGGGGTTAAATGAAAATCAGGAAAATTGGGAAATTCATGGAAAAATTGTTCA
>NW_017100236.1:838527-839525 GCF_001263275.1 Habropoda laboriosa
GGAAATTATGAAATTAATATGTATATATTTTTGAAATACGCACTATTGTCCAAAAGTTTTTCTCTCAGACTTGCAATAAAAGTATCTGAAAAGAAAATATTTCAAGATTCGTAATTTACGTAAAAAAATTCTGCTGCAATTATTATTTACAGAGAACGACGTCTGAATTTCAAATAATTATACAATCTTCGTTGAATTAAAATTCAAGACTCGTGACCGAATGTTGGAAATCAGATATTGACAGAACCTCTTTTAATTTACAATATTCCAATTTTTTCTTTCAAAGAAAAATTCGAAAATGAAAAGTATTTCAGTAAAAAACCAAAAAAAAAGATTGTACAATGGCTCTGCCAAAAATGTGGGAATAATTTGCAGAACAAGAAAATGGGTTACTTCGTTTCGTAAAGATAGACATTCATCTAAATGTCTATGAAAAAGAACGTGAGAATGAAAAGACTGAAATTTCGTTGAAGATGAAACAAAAAATCTGTCGAAATTCGAGCGTTTCAGGCATTTCTCCAATTTTTGTGTCTCGTCGCAAAGCGAAAACAGCGACGTTCGTTGTTTGACGGGGAAAACAAAAATAATCAGCCGCGATTGTGAGAGTCGATTGATCGATCGAATCTAATCGTTGAAAAGGACCTATTGAAATCGTTCTGGGATTCCGGCCGGCGCGTGTCCGCCATTGTTCGCGCGGGCTTAGAGCGCCGCGGAATACAAATCGATCGTTAACGCGATCGACGCTCCTCGTCGCGGCGCCCTGTACTCGAATGTCCGACATTGAATTTCGACTAATCGCTCGCCTCGATACGTCGTTGTTGGCATTTGAAACAACAGGGAGAAATCGCTGACTTCGACGGAGGAAATGGAAAAATGGATCGTTCTCCTCTCTTCGAATTGTCGATCCTCTTTTTTCCCGTATGGTGAATTTTTCACACTTCTGTTTGATAAGTTCGAGTGTCTTTTCGTTCTGAAATTTAAAGCAGTCGTTTGCCCAT
>NW_017100236.1:839646-845555 GCF_001263275.1 Habropoda laboriosa
GACCTTTACAATTTTCTTCGCGATTTTCACAAATTGCAATTTTTTCAAGAAATTTTACACGCGTCATCTGGTATACTAATCCTAACTTCTAAAAAAAACTCAAGTCGTTTTAAGTTCAATTTTAAAAAAGTTATACTGTTGTAAAGAGTGTCCGAATATTAGTAAGAGTCACTGTATACAGTAAAAGTTCTATAAGAGTTCCAAAGTCGGGACCGCTGTGTAACAGTTACGAAAAAGGTGGTGGGTTTCTCAAACTCTTTGTATTTTACCGACACCGACGGACGCAGAAAGAGACAGCAGACGAAGAAGAGAGAGGTATTGAAAGTCGAGCCAGTCTTAAAATATCAAACACCTACATATCGGTGAGACAACACTAATACAAAAGAAAAAACTTTTTTTTGTTTTTTGTATTTTGCTGATAAAAATTTTACTAACATATCCATTTCTTTTTTCTGATTAAAGTGAGACCAAACACGGTATAATTCGGTGTATATTTAGTTACTTAATAAGAAATTCACAAAGGAAGATTCACAAGCCCAATCGACATAACCAAGTTTTGTAACAATATCGTGTTTGGTATCATTTTAATCAGGAAAATCTCACCAATATTTTGATGAAATTTTTATTAACGAAAAGATTGTGAATAATTTAATTATTCAAGCCCTTGAAATTGTTAAATATTTATGAGATATGTCTTCGCTGTGTCCTTCGCGTAAAACGTGTCCTAAGTTAGAGAAAAACTTGCGGGAACTCTTAGAAGTAGTGTGGAGGAACGTTACATCTGACACAATAGAGAAATGCCCAGGATGGCCAGAATCGTGAACGATATAGTAAAGAGGCGGATATATACACGAAAAGAAGATATACCTATTATTTAAGGTCTTTGGTAAGATATTTAATGGATTATTTATCGTATTATATACTCCAGCGTGGTACGAAAGAAAGCATGTATCATTTAGTGTCATTCATTAATGGTTTCATAACATTTTTCAGACATTTGTTCAAATTAAGAAAGTGTCCTGATACTTTTGAGCGGCAGTGTATGTACGTCTTTCGTAGTCAAATGGTTAAAATACACTTCCACAACCTGAATCACGTGAAAAAGGGGAAAAAACACAAGCTATCGAAGCACGTGTATCACATAGTCGATAAGCAAATGTTATGAATTTCATTGAATACGAAATGAAAATGGCACGAACTTACGGACGAATCGAATATTATCTTTTCTGTTTTATCCGAACCTTACCTTTTGATAGCAAGTCGTTAAGGGGTAAAGAAAAGCTGTGGGAAAAGCGAGGCTCGGAAGAAAAAAGGAAGACATAATGTAACAAGATGCATAAACTTCTGGCCCATTAGCGCTCCACTTTTGCGCCGTTAGAAGCGAAGAATATTTAATGAATTTCCCGGGCTTATTACGTGACGCGGCTTTGTCACGGCGAGCAGCCCTTTCACAGGCGAATTATTTGAATTAATGCCTCACAAGCGTGGAGTGCTGCGTAAATTTCTGCGGCGACTCCTTCCCAGAAGGAGCAGCGATGGCTTTTAAACGATCTCTCTCTCTCTCTCTTTCTATCTCCGCTCTGCCTCGAAAGCTGAATATTCTATGCGATTTTATTCGATGCCTCTTCGACTTTTACTGTTGTTTCATCGTCAACCATGGTAATTTCACTCTGATCACGAGAAATGTGAATTTATGCTGGGAGAGTTGAAGCAACTATTTTGCAGAGTGAGGTGAAGATTCTGGAAGAGAGAAATTTTAGAGGAAAATTATGTTGGGGGTAGAGACAAGTGTTTTGAATTGAATGATTTGGGAGGAAGTATGAAACGAAAGAGGGAAGACATTAATTAAAAATTATGTAGCATCGGGGCCTCCATACCCATAAAATAGGAAACCTCGAAGGGAGAATAGAGAGGGAGTGGTTGGCGTAGCGCGCAAAGCCTCGGCTTGCTAAGCCGAAGGTCCCGGGTTCGATTCTCGTTTGGGTCCCTCAATATTTTTCCCCTACGTTCTTACAAATGAGGGCTCGTCCGGGATGGAGGTATCTACAGCTGCACGAAGCCAGGCGCTGTGAGATGAAACATGTGAGAGGGTTTGCACGTCTCCCAAAAAGAGTTGAGAAACAGAGTTTCGGCTGAGAGAGTGCCACTGTGGGGGGAGTGTACCCGAAAGTTGTTGAGTTGAGCTGTGGTTGCACTGAGGACAATTCGAGGGCGAATGTCACTTCAGGATAGCCGAGTGTAGCATCGGGGCCTCCATACCCAAAAAATAGGAAACCAGCACGGGAGAATAGAGAGGGAGTGGTTGGCGTAGCGCGCAAAGCCTCGGCCTGCTAAGCCGAAGGTCCCGGTTCGATTCCCGTTTGGGTCCCTCAATATTTTTCCGTCGTCGGTTCCTACAATTAGAAACTTAGAAATTAGTAATTAAAAGTTGGCAACAAGAAGAATTCTCGGAGAGAAATATTTGTGAATAAAAGAAAAGTAGAAGTAAGAATAATATTTTTGAAGAGAAAAGAAAATTCGGAATATCGAAAAGACTTCGAAGAAAGAGGAAAGTTTGAAGAAAAATAATGCGGGAATAAAAACTTTCGCTAACAAGAAAGATATAGATCCCCAAGGAAAGGAATTCTGATGCCACAAAAAGAGAACTTCAAGCAGAGAATATGTAAAATAGAATGAAATTCGAGAAACAAATAAGAAATTGGGAATAAGAAAGGAAACTTCGGGAAAGAGCGTTTAGGAACATGAAAAATTTCGTTTCACAAAATTGTACCCTTTCCTATGAACTTCAAGTGAATTTTTTAAGTATAACTAGAAAAGAAACTTACAATTAGTTAATGAAGTATTCTACTTTCTCACTTTTAGAATATTAATTTTACTCTCGATTCAAATTACGTATCAAGCAGTGATCCACTTTTTCAGCAAGCAGAAGGGAAAAAGGCGATCGAGGATCGCGTTTCCCGCGTTTTCCGCTCGTCGATCCGTGAAACGCGGGTGTTCCTGTCGTCTCGACTCTCTTCCTCAGATAATCGTAGCCCATCGACCGTCCGTGAAAAACGTATTATTCCTCGAGAATAATTTCCAAGAAGAAGCCCTCGAGGAGCGTTCATTCGAAAAGTGTATCGAGTGTTAAAGAGGTCGCTGGAAAAACCAGGCCAAAAGTCGTGGTTACTTGCACACCTGACTAATCAATAGATCCTTTCATAATCTGACTTTTCCAAAAGACTGGCGTCTAATGTTACTTTTTCATTTCTTCCTTTGTAACAACGATAATTACGGTCAAGGTATGCTAACGAAAAATTGTATTTCCAATAAATTTGCATTTTAACTCTAATTTCTATTTAAAAAAACTTTTTCAATTTTTCTCTTTTTTTCTCTGTTTTATTTATTTATTTTTCTAATACTCTTCAATTGTAGTCTGACGATCACCTTTTAAAAGCGTAAATTTAAAATCTTCACGGTTTTGAGGAACAACTGTGTTCCTCACGTGAATTAGTTCAGTAAATTGTGAGACTCATTCAGGACCCCTAGCTTAAATATCTACATTTTTAAATCTTGGGTTGTGAGGTCACATAGAAGCATCAATTTCAATGCTTTTTTTTATTTTGGATTGAAAGTACTCAGATATAGTCTACATAGGGTGCCCGCGATCGATTCCCGACTGTTCACGAGGGTGAATCGAATGGACGTGGAAACTGATGTGCTCGTAAATTGCTTTAAGATATTGTACGAGAGGTAGGTAAGAATTATGAACGGGGTACTGTTTTAAAACTTCGATATTATTATTTCTGTGTGTTGTTCTGTCTGGTTAATCGGTGGAGAGTTCTAAGAATTCGATTGGTAACTTTGTTTGAGAGAAGGGAACACACTTTGGGAGGTTTCAGTTGTATTGTAAGTATATTTCATTTCGAATGGGATGAAATTTCTACTTAGTATAAAGTTTATTTTAATAAGGAACACGTTTAATGCATATATTTTCCATACAGATGCCTTCGTGCAAGCTGCATTATCCATAGATGAATAAGTTGAAAATGTGGCTTAGCACTTTTTCATTTGGAACACAAGTGTTCAACTAAATGCTTGTGCCAATGTTTTGCGTACAAAGTACTGCATACAACAAAACGCGTTATCCCGTTTGCAACTTTGTTGCCAAGAGTCCCTCCCGGAAAAAGCACGTTGCTGCAAACGCGTTAGAAGTTTGCAACTTTGTTGCCGAAAGTCGCTCCCGAAAATTGCACATTGTTGCACAGGGGTATTCGCGCTTGCAACTTTGTTGCCGAAAGTCTCTCCCGAAAATCGTAAATTGTTGCAAACGGATAATCGCGTTTGCAACTTTGTTGCCGAATGTCGCTCCCGAAAATCGCACATTGTTGCAAACGCGTTCTAGGTTTGCAACTTTGTTGTCGACGAAAATCGCATATTGTTGCACGACGCCCCGTTTTGCAACATTGTGCAATTTTCGGGAGCAGCTTTCGGCAACAAAGTTGCAAACCCGATTATCCTTTTGCAACTTTGTGGCCGAAAGTCGCTCCCGAAAATCGCACATTGTTGCAAACGCGTTCTGGGTTTGCAACTTTGTTGTCGACGAAAATCGCACATTGTTGCACGACGCCCCGTTTTGCAACAATGTGCAATTTTCGGGAGCTGCTTTCGGCAACAAAGTTGCAAACGCGATTATTCTTTTGTAACCGAAAGTCGCTCCCGAAAATCGCACATTGTTGCAAACGTGATTACTCCTTTTGCAACTTTGTAGCCGAAAGTCGCTCCCGAAAATCGTACATTGTTGCAAACGCGATTACTCCTTTTGCAACTTTGTAGCCGAAAGTCGCTCCCGAAAATCGCACATTGTTGCAAACGCGATTACTCCTTTTGCAACTTTGTAGCCGAAAGTCGCTCCGGAAAATCACACATTGTTGCAAACGCGTTCTGGGTTTGCAACTTTGTTGCCGACGAAAATTGCACATTGTTGCACGGCGCCCCGTTTTGCAACATTGTGTGATTTTCGGGAGCTACTTTCGGCAACAAAGTTGCAAACGCGATTACTCCTTTTGCAACTTTGTGCCGTCCGCGCGACTCGCGAAGAAAGCATAATGTTGCATAACGTGTTTCTGGATTTGCAACTTTGTTGCCTAAAGACGCTCCCGAAAGTTGCACATTGTTGCAAAACGGGGCGTCGTGCAACAATGTGCGATTTTCGTGGGCAACAAAGTTGCAAACCCAGAACGCGTTTGCAACAATGTGCGATTTTGGGGAGCGACTTTCGGTTAGAAAAGAATAATTGTGTTTGCAACTTTGTTACCGAAAGCAGCTCCCGAAAATTGCACAATGTTGCAAAACGGGGCGTCGTGCAACAATGTGCATTTTTCGTCGGCAACAAAGTTGCAAACCCAGAACACGTTTGCAACAATGTGCGATTTTCGGGAGCGACTTACGGCTACAAAGTTGCGAAAGAATAATCGAATTTGCAACTTTGTTGCCGAAAGCAGCTCCCGAAAATTGCACATTGTTGCAAAACGGGGCGTCGTGCAACAATGTGCATTTTTCGTCGGCAACAAAGTTGCAAACCCAGAACGCGTTTGCAACATTGTGCAATTTTCGGGGGCGACTTTCTGCAACAAAGTTGCAAACCCGGTACGCGTTTGTAACAATATGCGATTTTCGGGAGCGACTCGCAGCAACAAAGTTGTAAACTCGATCTCACGTTTGCCACAATGTACCTTCGAAAATAATACGAGTTAACGATGTTACAGGCGAGAATGACGCTTGTAACAATGTTACATTCAAGCGTAGTGCTTGTAATAATGTTTGCATTCGAAATAGTGCTTCCATCGATGTTGCATTCGAGAATGGAGACTGCAGCAATGTGTGCATTCAAGTTTCAAAGATGAACAGTGAAATAAAAGTATCTTGCT
>NW_017100237.1:0-118250 GCF_001263275.1 Habropoda laboriosa
AATAATCAAAGGAGAACGCGACGCGACAGTATGTATCAAAATAAATAATTTCCCAGAACTTTAAACTATGGTGGTTCTTCGCAATACGCAGAGTCACTCGCTATTCAAGGGGAGTATGCGTAGAGGCCTAAACAGTGAGGCTAATTTAAAAAAATAGAAAAATCACAATTTTGTCTGAAGATGTTAACATTAATTTACTAATATCATAATGTAGAGCTTCACACAAGATGTCAAATATCCATTTGGAAACTATATGTATAAAAGCACCGTACGACTACTAATAATATTATATATCCTTAAAACTTTGCATTCTATAATTTCTTCCGTAGATGTCTTCGAAATTTCGGTCTCGTGCAATTTCTTTAATTATTGTCCAGAGAATAATGGTATTTCGTTTCCCATTCTGTCACCGATTTTTTCCCCAAATGATAGAGCACAAAGAGAAAACTATGAACGTTTCTCTAAGAGGTCGTTAATTCGAAGTTCACCCCATTCTGGCCGTCGTCTTGGGGCCAAAGTCACGTTTACACTCTCGAGTGCGGCCATTAATAAAAACAGGGGAATGGTTCATTGTGGCTATTCGTAATTAATTGTGTCCTCGTGGCGTCCCTGCGGATATATAAATTAACGAATGCTAAGTTAATGGACTAGAATTTTACGACGGCTTCGTGTATCTTTATTATATGTTTGCGAACTTACGTATGTATACAGCGCTTCAAACACGCATTATTCATTAATACGCTACAGTGGAAATTGAAGTCTTCAAGTTAATCTAAACAATACAATTTTTACATTGAAATCAACGATACAATCTTAACCGTAGTAATAATAACTTACAGAAAATGCAGAGATAAGTACAACCTTCGCAATGTAACACATTGAAACAGAGAAATATAAAAAATCAGCTTAAACTATCCGGCATTGCTCGGACGTCATATATCTAGAACATCAGCATTTGTGGAAATGTGAAAGTCAAGAAATAACATATTGAAATTAATTCATAGTGATATACACTACCGGCCAAAAGTTTGGAATCACCGAGCATTGCAATTTACACAAAAATTTCCAGAACAAAGTCAGCGACTTTGAGAATTTTTTATCATTCGAATCAATTGGTATGAGATAAATTGATAAAAGTAGAATTGAGATAAACTTCAAATATCTAAAAAATTAGCAGCAGATTTAATATTGATGAAAAGTGGGAGGTGATTCCAAACTTTTGGCCGGTAGTGTACATATAATTTACAAATTCATATCGTATATTACTTTATTATTTTACATTAATGTAATATAATATTGTATAATGTGTCATTGCAACATGACTAATTTATTATCCTAACACTTTGAGATACACAATATTTTAAATGTTAAGGGGACGAAAGCAGGGGTGGCTTTCTTTATAGATGTCATAGAACACGTCGTGTATAGTAAAACTGAACGAAATTTTTTTTTTTTTTTATTTAAGAGTTTAGCGTCGCATCAACTGCTGGGTTATTAGCGCCGTTTTACAAGGTGTTTTCTATATATTGGTTTACAGTATTCTCTTGAATAACTTAGTTTCTTCCAACAACTTTAATAGGTCGTGGATTTTTCTCTTTCCCAAGTTGTCCTTGATGTGAGGTTCCAATCTGTATTTCTGTCGGGGGGTATTGTATTTTGGGCATTGTAAGATAAGGTGATCTATTGTGATTTGCGTGTTGCATTCTTCACATCTTGGAGCAGGTTCTTTGGTCAAGAGATATGAGTGTCCTATTCGGATGCGGCTGATTACTACTTGGTTTCTTCTGGGTTGTTCGGTGTGAGTCGTGTGGCTTTTGAAGAAGTCCTTGTTCATGTTTGTTGTACGAGCGGGTGCTGTTGCTCTCCATTCTGTTTCCTACTGTAACCTCAATTTGTTTTGGGCCATTTTTAATGAGTCGCTGAACTAAATTGTGTCTCGATAAAGATACGTTTTAGGGCATGTTTATATTATAAACTTCTTCTCTTATTGTGACACATGGAACGTGTAAGTTTTCTCTAACTTTTCTGGTACACCCTGTGTAGATAGCAATTGCATTAAACTCGTAGTAAGTGTGTACCTTCATTTCTCTTTACATCTACTTTAATGAGACAGTGGAACAGGAAAGTATATTCGTTTGTTTGATACGAATGCTAACTCAAATGCATTAGTAATTCACTTTAAGAGAAGCAAGATTAGTTTCGGTAACTCGAGCGATGTCCCCTGATTAATCGAACTAGTTTCATTTAAAGCACTTGCTTTTCGAAATAAAACGAGTCAGTTTTACCTCGTGAATGTTAGAACATCTACTACCCGAAACCATACCAGACTTCGATTACTCCAGTCGAAGGAACAGGGAACTCATTTTGGGTCACACCAGACAATTTGTTCAGCGCCCTACTATCAGAAAGCATTATCCGACGAGAAATTCACGAGCGTGAGTGATGCACGAGCGTAAAAACACGCTCAACTCGCGCCCCTTCTTGCCACTCGGTCGGAAAACACGCGCGAAACTCGCGATGAAGTATGGAGAAGTGAGAATTTAGAGTATAGAGCGTGAGTTCGATTTCGTTCGATTACTATAAAGCTCTTCTTCGTCTCGTATGCCGGTAACAACGAGTGGTGCAGAGGTAACTAGGGTGTGGCGTCGAGACATAATGGCGCCGCCAATTTCCTTCCCCCTTTCGACGACGGGAATGTTACGTGATATTAAAACCAAACCGACTGACCTCTGCTAATCATCATGCAGAACGGGCTTTTCCTACTGTTGACGCACATAAAATGTTTATAGCGCGCACGTATCTTACTGTGATGCCCGGTTTGCTCCAATTCCTCGAAACTCGGAGCAGATATCGGGGTAACACTGCATTGAAACACTTAGGGATCGTCGTTGCGTAGAAACAGAACTTTATTTGAAAGAGGTTTAACGTTACGTGACGTGCGCGTGGTAAAACAGAGAATGAATGTGGAAATGGAGAAAATAGGGCTATTTAAGGGTTTAGGGAAGATGGACTTTGGGTTGTGACTATGCAGGAGAGTTGGAAGGTGAAGAGTCCAGTATGAGTAATGGTGAAGGTGGGTGACTCGTTGTAAATGCAGATAAAACTAAGACTAAGAAGGAAAATATTTGAGGGTGTAACATTACGAAGCAAACTTGCAGACTCTACGAAAATGAACGGTGTCCATGCTTGCAAGTTATTGCCGTCGATTTTGGCAAGTTTTTGAAGGTACAGAATCTGATTTTCGATCTGTTAATCTATATATTAACCCTTTGCGGACGAGTGTCGGCAAATAGCCGCCCAATTCTGTTTACAGCTGCGGGGACGTATTATGAAGCGGCTCGCGTACGTCTATTCTTCTGAATTATAAGATACGCATGGGTATAGTACACTAAACAGTATCACGTTTCCTTTGAAAGAAAATTGGAGATCTTTAGCGATGAAGTCTTATCTTCCGTCTAATGTAAACTCACGATGTGGGATGATGGCCGAGTCAGAACGAATTTCAGTCTCTCGAATCAGTCTCTCAGTACCAGACGAACCAGCAAGCCTTTTATATATTTTACACATTATAACATCTTATACACGATGTCTAAAAGATCCAGAGAGGATACGGTAGTGATAGTAGTGATGACGAATATTTTCTTGAATCTGACAAGATGGAAGATGACGACATTGCTTCAGACAGTGGAAGTGAAATCCGTACATCAAGGAATTTGCTCAGTCGCTTCAATATTTCCAGTGATAATAGCAGTGACGATGAACTAAATATTAATGAAAATAATACAAGCCGCGACAATGAATGGAGGAATTGACAAATCAAGATGTCATTCCACAAAAAATACAATTCACATCGGGATCACGAAACGCTGGTTCACAGCTAAATCCAAATTATACAGAACCTATAGATTATTTCAAATCATTCTTTACCGATGAATTGATCAAGAAGATAGCTGACGAGACTAATCGGTATGCAAATAATAAAATACAGGAAAAACATTTGTCAAAACGGTCCATGTGGCATGCGTGGGCTAATGTTACATCAAAGGAAATGCATTTCTCGGTATAATATTGGTTATGGGAACAATACCACTTCCGAATCTAAAGGAATATTGGTCAACAGATGATAAATGTAGGGTCCCTTACTTTGCCGAAATATTCAGGAGAGACCGATTTTTCTCTACTGCGCACACCAATACCTCTCGTCCACAGAGCGCTCGCTCGTCGGGCGGCTCCGTCCGCAAAGGGTTAAAGGTAGAAAAAACTTCATCATCTAATATCTTCATAAAAAAGGAGACGAGGTTTTGTGGGTAGATAGTTACTAAAAATAAGTTATTGCCGCCACACAATTGAATTAGATTTGACTTTTGAGGGTATTGTGTTTTTGTGGTTTTCTCAATATTTGTCTTCTTTTTTGAGATTACCTTACTTCCGAATATGTCAATTTTTACATATGGATACATAATTAGTAATGATAATAACTTGTAAAATATTGATTAATTCTTACAAAACTCCCTTACTGTGCCTTTCTTATATACCAACAGCTATAGAGAATACACAGCTGATCGATCAAATCCCATTTGATTATATTGAAACGCGAAGTTTCACGCGTGATTTCCCGCTCGTTTCCCTTCAAGCTCCAATTTATGCGCCAGAGAGTTGGCACACAAAAATTACAACGGAAACTGAGGAAGAAGCATAAAGGAAGACCGTGTAAAATCAAAGAGTAGAATGTTTCTCGAAGTCAGTTTCAGTTTTCGATCAACGAATTCAGGATTTCTGTAGCAGCTTACACAGACGCTCGCATAATTGGCCGGAGGTGCTTTGAGCGATTGAAAACATGATATGGCTTCATGAATCGAGAGAATAAAATCTTTTACTGTACCGCTGAAAACGCGTAACCAAAGATGGCTTCAGAAAATCGTGGCGGTAGCCGTAAACGAAGTTATCTGTTTTAAGTCACTTCGAGATTCGTCGAATCGAACGAGAAAGAAACAGAGCGGGTGCGGTTACCGCTTATCCCTCAAGAACCAGGGCCATTTTTATTTCACCCGCTCCACTATCACCTTCATTTTCTCTCTCTGCACCCTCGTCCCCCTTTTGCTTTCTTTCTTCCAGTTTCGCCGACCTTTTCTCTGTCTAACTCGACCTTCCTTTGTTCCCGTCCTACGACGTCCCTGGAAACTCGCCATTCTGCCGCCGCGTCGTCCTGGTAGCAACGTGTATTTTTTAACATGCCCTAACGCGACCCTATTTTGTCCGCCAGCTCACAGACAGATTCTGGCATTTACCCTAGCGAAATCTCGGCTTTATTTCGTTCCAAATCGAGTTACCGCGGAACCAACTTCTCTGATACTTTCTCCGTCTTGTCCCGTCGCATTCTCAGCCTCCCGGGAGAAGTTTCTCTACAGGCTGCCGGAGTGTCTCGTAAAAGGAAATTGCACCGTGAAGCGGACGCGCAACGCGACCGCGAAAACGGCCTCGAGACGCGAAATTCGTTTTCCAGATTGAGTACGAGACGTAACCGTTAATTCGTCGTTGATCCAGGCATAAACGATCCTGCACACACCGATGTTCCAGGACGATTCTTTATTCGCAAATTTGCACTTTATATAATACAGAAGAGAAACTCGGCTATCTGTGTGGTTTTTAGATGGATCATATTGTAAGGGTTTAGCCGAGCGGATAAAAACACAATCACGATTTAAAAATAAAACAAAAGCAAAAAAGGAAATGTATAGTTGGGGCCACGATATAGCAAGGTCGTAAATTAAACTCTCAAGAATCGGCATCGATTGATGTTACGGCACTCAAGGCCGTGTGTTGCAGTCTGTTTGAGGGTTCCAACAATAAACGAATGGTAGCATATGATTTGGTACTTCAAGTAGAAGTTAGATGTTAATATTAAGTTACACAATCTTTTTGCACTTTCTATCTGTATATAACACGAGTAGATAAACTAAGATGCTAAAGACATCAATAAGACCTTTACCTGTAACCGTACTTCGAAAAGCGGCTTCCCCCAGAGGGAGAAACCCTAATTTGTCCTAGCTGCATGCAGTTTTCAGTAAGTATATTAGAATCAGTTGACTTTCGCTGGATACAAGAATTCTTCGTACGGTCCTGACAATGGTTTCAAGTACTTATCTGCTCGTATCTCTGTCAATTTTCGGGTCCCGGCAGCTAAAACATGTTTACTTTGACGTCTGACCGAATTTACGACCTCGCTATATCGTGGCCCCGACTATAGGATTGTAAGCGTTTTGCCTTCGTTCGTAATTTTAAGAAACGAACAACTAGGGCAATAGAAGAGAAAGCGAGGATTGACAGACATATAGCAGGCCCTTCTTCTGCGAAGTCTCGACGAAGCGCGAGGTCCATCGGCGCGTTGACCGTTACGGGAAAAACCCAAGGGTGGCGTGTATGCGTAGTGGGAGAGAACGAAGGGGAGAATGAGTTTTTCGGGAGGGAACGAGGAAAAGGTGTTGCGACAATGGCTGTGTGGAAAGAGAATTAGTGTGACGTGGGATTTGAGTGGAGAGTGTGGAGTAGAACTCGAGTAGTATAACGTGGAATGAAAGAGTAGAACAGCTTGGTCTTAGAGTAAATAGTGATAACAGTTATAGCTTCGTAGTCATCTAGCCTTAAGTATATTACTGTCAATAAACATTTAGGGGAGACTGGGGTAAAGCCGGGACCTCATTCATAAAATGGAATAACTCTGAAATTAAGGGGGTATTCTAGTGTGACAGCCGTTTTTTTAGGCCTCCTTTGCTAATTTATTTTAGAAGTTCAGTAGCGGTTATTAACATGAGCTTTATTCCTACGTATTTACATGTCCTTGAAGAATGCTTACAATTTTTTTTGTTGAAAAATAATTAAATATGGCTGCTGTGGAACACGTCAAACACGGGCATGAAAAAGAAAAGTACGTTGATGGTTGCCATGATTTGAGCCGTTCTGCTTATCTGAATTTGAAAAATCCAATTGATTCTTATTTAGTATGCATGTCGCTATGGTCGGTAGTAGAATAAACGAAAAATATTGAAAATTTAAAAAATGGCGGCACTTTGAATATGAAAAATCAGAAAAATATATATTTAATATAACTAAACAAAAATTGAAAATATAGTTTATTAAAGCAATATTTCCTTTAAACAACGGTTTACATTAAATCTTTGCAAAAAGAAAAGAAAATCCCGAAAATAACAATTTTACGACGAGGTGCGAATTTACGGTTTTACCCCGAGGCTTGGATAAAACCGGATACAGTATCCAATATTGTCCTTAACATCTATAACATTTGAATTTATCCAATTCTTTATATCCCCAATCGGTCAATGAACTAAAGTCCTAATCTCAAAAATAGCAAAAATAAATCGCTATGCTAACATCTGTCATACAATACATCAACGTTTTTTTTAAGTCAGTATTTGAAATGTTGTTCAGAGTACTCGTCATATTCGTTAATTGTCACCTAACATCTTCACGGTCTTTATGAAAACGAGAGTACCACTCTGGAATACTTGATCTTGACATAATTTCATTCCAATACACAGTTTTTAACATTTCATATCTTTCTTTGGTGGTTTTACCAAGTTCGAAATAGAACTTGATTGGTTTCCTGCACCTTAAAACTGTAACGACAGACAAAAGATTGGGTTCTGAAATTTCCTGCTCTTTTTAAGATACAATTAGCTAAATGAAATCAGCTTTTTAGGACTGTTACGAACCCACTGCCTTTCCCCCACACATTGTTATTAGATACTATTATAATATTATTATTAACATTATTATTATTAGATATTGTAAACACCTTTATAATTATAAACCAAAAACGCCAAGCAACCGCCACAGTTAGTAAGGGGGCGAAGTCGAGAAAAACCCACGGAGCGACGCTCGACTCCAGGCCCCTTTTCCTGACCATTGATTGGTCGGAAGCAAGGTGCCAAAACTAGAATAAAACCGATGTACCCGCACAAGGTCGACAGATAGTCTAAAACAATACACCTAGAACGACACTCGTTCGAACTAAACATTAAATAAAACGACATCAAATACATTTCTGGAATTTTACGCCTTTAACTAACCCGAGACGAAGGCGATCACAACCGTTACGGCCCGTTCCGTAACAAGGACATTTTCAGAGATATGTAAGGTGTTGCCAACATACGCGAACTTTCTTTGAGAGCTTTAGGACTCACATTCTAGCACCAATCTGGGAACTCTACTGTTGAACCTTGTATACAGAGTGTACCACCAAATCTGTCCACCTCAAATATCTTCAATAATTTCAAGTAGTAAGCGAAAACATTACTTACACGATAATAATTTTTTTACAAGCGAAAGTGTAAACAAGATCTGGAGGTCAATTTTTTTTTTTTAATGGAATGTAATGTTTTCTAGTTAATATAGAAAACCGAATTCTGACAAAGTAGGTCATTAAATTCGTCTTTAAAGTGGCTATTGGGTACTGACAAGGAAAATGTACAATTTCATTTAAAAAGAGGAAAGCGGCTTTTGTATTTCATTAACCCCTCCCAACAGAATAAAATTATTGTTACTTTTGGACGAGCCCAATAAAACTATGTAAATTTTATAAGAAATATTTTTACGAAATTTTGAATATAGCGGAAATATTTCAGGCGATACAATTAAGCGAAGTACCTCGTATATTTTGTTCTTGCTTTTTGAGAGAAATTAAAAATTTGTTTCAACTGGACGATTACATTTGGACTGGGATTAGATATACAATGAAATATACTACCTAGATATACTAGAGATTAGATATACAATTAGATATATCATAATTTGGAAATTAATATTTCATTAGTAAGATTGTCTCGTAAGTGAGATTTACTGATGTATCAAATTTAAATTTACTTATTTATCAACACAATTATCGTTTACTTTATCGTCCAATTTTAGTAGTTTTCTAATAATAAAATTCTAAACTTGAAGCAAACAGGGATAGGAAATGTGCCAAATAACAACGATCTGGCCGGATATTAAAATCTTTTACTGGGAAGATAAAATATTTTGAGTGAAAATGTGCAAAAGAGTATCCGGGTACCCGGTTATTGACATAAGGGTTATTGGTTGCTACAAGATTGCATCGGTGCTATGTAAATATTTTATCCAAATGTTTATATAATGCTAAAATTTAATAAAAACAAGTCAAAATTATGGTATTCTGTCTAACAATCCAAAGTTCTTACTAATAATGTTCAAGTCTGTTATTTTATATTTCCAATTTAACCAATGATAACTCTGCTTGTTGTTATTTTATACGAACAAGTGGGACCTGATATATGTGTAGTATCGGGACATTTTTCGTAGTAGTTTTAAGTACGTATAAGTTGAAAGGCAGCGCATGGGGTACAGTGCGACCGGAAATGACAGTGACCAGTGAAAGCCATAGAGCAGGCCCACCGGAAGAACACATGCGGTTAGCTGGCCCAGGCCTTGCTCGAAGCCTGCTCGAAAAAAGGTGACGCGTGTTGGGTGTGATGGAAATTAAAAACTGTAAATATGATCAAATATGGTCATGGGACGAGTTGGATAGTGCGTGCGAATTGGGGAATACTTTCTTTTAAAAAAGGAATCATTGTTAGGGGCTTGCGGTTGATCTTTCGATCGTTCAAGCTTTGCCGGTTTTTGCACGTGTGTGGTTGGGGAATACTTTCTTTTAAAAAAGGAATCATTGTTAGGGGCTTGCGGTTGATCTTTCGATCGTTCAAGCTTTGTCGGTTTTTGCACGTGTGTGCCGACTAATGTTCTAAGGCTTCGAAGGACCAGTTTCTTGATTGAAACACTAAGTTTTTATTTTATGTTCTATTTTCTACAACTAATTCAAGATATAAATTCTACTGCGAAGTGAGAGGTGTTTCTCTTGCGAGTGGCCAAGTGTTTCTCCCGCGAGTTGCTAAATGTTTCTGCCGGAGTCTCTGCGGTTTCCCTCGAAGAAGACTCCTATTTTCCTAAAAACACCCTGATTGGTGATTTTTCCTTTTCTAAATCACCAATCAGTTTACTCCGGTGCAGGTCTGGTCCTAGGGACTAAGTGTCGCAGGCAACGCAATAAACACTTGTGGTGTTTTGAAAAAGCGATATTTGCCTGCGACGGCGACCAACTGACTCGCTGCCACAAATCCGGCTACAGGACACGCCTTAACAATCATTTTCTCGAGAGAGGCATTATTGTTGTTTGAATTGTTGACGCTAGAACTAATTTTAGTTGTCTATTTGTATATATTTTTAGTTTCGCCCGCGATAGTCTTAATCATTAATTGTTTTTTATATGTATCTTATTTAAATAAATAATATCACCGTTTGTTACTACATATGTATACCTGGTTAGGTCAACAGTATTGATTTCCGATGCTATTTCATTCGTAACAGATGCCCGAATTAAAAGTAGAATGGACAATTAATACAAGTTCATTTACTTTGTTCGCTAATCATACACGATAGAAAAGTTAAATCAACTTTAACATCGCTTTTCAGAAAACGCTCGATCAGTTTGACTTTTTGCCAATAATAACAAGGAAGCTTTAAATTGTTTCATACCGTAACTCGTAATAATACCCAATCGATTTAACGATGAAATATTCCAGCGTTCCGTATCCATTTTGCCGCGAGTACAGCATATATTTTACATATCTATCGAATTGAAAGCGGATATGCGCGCATTACTCCCATACGCGTATTTCAAGCAGAGGCACACACATGCATATACCGTATCAAGATGAAAGTCGAATTTGTCTTCCAACGGGAATACCCTTTTAAAAGCGAACGTCGCATATCTTTCACGTTTCCTTCGTCTTCTGATTTTATGGTATTTGTTCCGTACAAACGATGTAATGAATACAAATTGATCATAAATTTAAATTGAAACACTGTAGACATGTCGCATCTTGTAGCTGCCGCTAAAGTGAACTTACGTTAACCATGTTTCACTCGATTTTCATTTCTTTTACTTTTGCATTACATTCCTACGGCTCTACGTCAACTCTCCATCAACGGTAATTTATGTATGTGTATATTTGGTCTAATCACAATTTGATTTCTGTTAGATTGTTAAATTATATTTAACCCTTTCATTACTATAGGCGCCTGTAGGCGTTTTGAAAATTCACTCTCACTACATTGTTGGAGCTACTTGATGCATTTCCAGCTTAATTTAATACTTCATTTTATCCTTTACGCACTTCCTCCTTAGTTCGATAAATAAAATTTTAAAAGGATATGGCCAAACGAAATGGCCAAGGATATGGTCATCCATGTTACGCGGTAAAATTTGCCGTAGCGAAAGGGTTAATAACTAATTTCTGTTCGACTGTGATTCGATTTTTGTATCTGACTATTGCTTTTTTGAGTTATATTTAACTGCGTATATATTATTTGATTTTATTTCGAGTACTAATTCCATTGCCATTTAATCGGTAGGTATTTATTTTCAATAAAATTTGTCATTTAATGCTTTTATATCGTACCTTCATGATTCTTCTATGCAATTTTGAATTTAATTTCGATACCTATTCGACTTCATTTCAATTTCGATTTGATCCGTGTTTTATTTTCATTCGATTTATATTTAATTACTACTTAATTCAAATACATCTGTTTTTCAACTCGCTGTTCTACTTTCGACATTTAGTTGATTTTAGATTGATATTAGTCAAAAATTTGTAGAAATCTGGCGAGCATGAGAGAGAAAGCGGGCGACAAGCAACGATAACCAGGCCCAACGGGAAAAACCCCGGCGACAAGAGGCCCACGAAGGGCCTGGCTATAAAGTACGGCGTGCCAGGGATGAAGGGACAGTGTGTTTGGAAAAGTCGAGAGGCGTGAATAGAAGAAGCGTGTGTCAAAGTCAAATGTATTATAGTTATTCATATATTTTGTTAATAAACATCTATTTATATTTCTGATCCCACAAATTTATTTCGCTTCCCACTTTTTACAGTTTTATTCGATTCAATTAAGTGACATACTAGTAGGTATTATTTAATACCTTGCTACTTATTTAGTCGATTGGTAAGCGTTATATTTTGTCGAATTGTAACTTTTAAACTTTTCATATATGTGTAATTTTAATGTAAAGTTAAAATAATTTTAACGTTACTTTCTTCCTCAAATGGATACGTATTTTGAATGCACACAGCAATTTCAATTCACTTCAAGTGAAATGAGATCATTATTTATTAAAACGCACGTTTAAACAGAGCCATAAATTTATTTTAGGACTGACATCAATATTCAGGAACTGATACGAGGGTTGGTTTAATAAAATTTGCTTCAGCTTCAACTTCTCCGAGATAAGAAACATTTTCCTCCTCCCTTTAATCAAGTATTTCCTAAAGAAATTATTAATTTACACTTTCAACTACAGTTCAATGCTCACTATTTGAATCGTCGATATTTTCAAATTACAACATTCTATTATGACATATATTCAGAAACAAAAGTGCATTTTCATTGTAAAATACAAGTGTGAATTTTACTTAAATTTAAACGAGAACAGCGTATAAGTATATATAAATTTTGAAAATTCTTAATTTCCTGCGAAATTCACATGAAGCTCCAAGGAAAAGTAAGAAAACATTTTTGTATGATACATACTATCGATTACTTGCATTCCAACTCGAAATCAATGTTTCAGTTTTGAAAAATAATAAACAATCCGCCACGTTATCCGCCAAGTACAACGAATGTATAATAATCTGATCTCAATATAATCAATGTTTTGTGCTGGTTGTTTGCGACCCCTGCATTGAATTTCATTGTAAGACAACCGGTGAACTGATCGTCCCTTTTAATTTCTTCAAATGAACATTAACTATTTCATTTCGCGTTTAAACGCGAAGTAGATGAAAGCTGAAAAACATAATAATACTCTGAACTACTTGACTTTTGTTACATAGGGTGAAAGCTGATTCTACATGAATGAATAAACTGAAAATATAGTAAAATGTTTTCATAAAAGGCTTAGTTTTTGAGAAAATTAATTTTAAATATTAATTGGATGCGTTATGTATTTAACTATCTCTCAGCCTTATGTTTGTACTAAGGGATACAAATGGCTTGATAAGTATTTACTAATTGTTAAACGTACTACTACATACTACTCGTGGTTAATCTTACGATCGTTCGAGTGCAGGACAGCAAGGGGACGATTTTATGATACGTGATTTCTAGTTCAGCAAACCGTTATTTTAATTTAGCAGACCGGTCTACAGCCAACATGCGGCACGTAGAATTTCTCAAATATTAAAGAATAGGCTTTTGTTCAGTCAGTAAGGCAAGGTGTCATAAAGTCACCCCCGAAGGGTCTTCGAAACCGATGCAATTACCGAGGCCTCTCGGTACCTGACCTTCCGAGCGAGTCGGAGAGTCAGAGTTGACCTGGCCGGGTTTTTCCTCCTTGTTGTCAAATTTCAGTTCAGCAAGGACCAGCTTGTCACCCCCGCTCCAAGGACATGACGCACTCCGGGCGCAATGGAAGGGGTGATACGGGGTTGGTCACTTAGGAATTTTAAGAACCTCCCTTCGCGTCCCTTCTTCAAATTTTAGAAGATTTGGAAAAGGGACGACTCGATAAGAAGGCCGACTTAGCTTAAGACCAGAGAGTGTTAGTACACAGACCATCAGTTACATTAGGAATAATAAAGATTCAGTCAGACTCTCAACGCAATACATTCAATCTTCAGACGGCACCTAGTGCAATATTCGAAGTACGCGGAAATTAGTACCCGAGTACTTAACATTTGAGTTTTTGCGGATTTTGCACGTGGTGTGCCGACTAAGTTAAAACTATGTTCTCGAAGGACCACCTCCTTTCGGAAGACAAATTATAATTGATAAATGACTACATTTCTTTAGAACTAACTCGTACGGTTGTCTGGTGGATTCTGTCCATCGAGGACTCGGACTCGAACATTCGGCGGGGGTGAGACACGCGGGTTCGTCAACTGCATTTTCGAACCAGACAAGGGAGGTGGTTGACTCTAACGCGATTGGCAATCATTAGGTACCGAAACTAACTAATGTGACGCCCCCAAGTCAACGGTCACTCTCAAGTGCCCGTGCACCCTTGAGTGACGCGCGCGGAAACTCCGCGTGTCTCGAACAATAGGCGCAGCAGGTAACAAATCTGAGCAGCGCTTCGACGCTAATAAAACATGGAAAATAGAAATCGAAGGGACTAGAAAGGTAAAGTATGGCAAGCAGATGTGCACAATAGCCATAGAAAAAACATCGAAATTAGAAATGAAATGACCGCTGCGAAGACCGAGGAGTTTCCAGACCCACATCTGGAAATCTAATAATTCTAACGACCTAACACTAATAATACATTTATTAACAATTTCTTTAATTTAAATTTACATTACTGAAAAATTATTGAAAATGATGTTCTTGTAAACGCATACAAATCCTTCCTCTTTGAATCAGAGAATCGAGAACTATCGAGAACTAATTATTTGAAAGCCTGTACGGTTCTTTGTTTTAACTGTAAAAGATTTGCACTATCTTCTGGACTATTTCTAAACATCATTGTTTAACCAACAGAGATTTATGGCACGGATTCCAGGCGACGTTACTTTTGAGAAGTTTTTTCTACAAGTTCTTTGATAACAATAGCCTATTCAAGCCAGAGGGCAAATCCGGCTTATTACCTGATGTCCGCGGAAATTCTCCACTTCTGCGGGCCACATGGTAAGCCGGTACTTGCCTCTGCGCGCTCAGTAACGGCAAACATGCCATAAACCCGCAAAGTCGACGTTTCGGCAAAATCGCCACGCGGGGCTGACACCCCCGTTTGGGACCGTCTCTCCCTCTCTGCCACCGCCCTACTCTGCGGACCACGGGGGAGTGCACGAGGGCCTAGGAGAGCGGCTCTAGGGGGTGAAAGGCCCATGATTTGCCAACTAGGTAAACTCCCCATTTTGGCAAAGGAACATATATACAGCCACTTCACGGCACACGGGGCAGATTCCAATACATTCAGAAACAATCGACAACAGTTTTGAGCGTTCTAACACGCAACATTCGACACTTTGATACACCAGTGCGGTCCAGTCCGCAATAATCAACACCACAAATAAAGTCGCGATTACAATCGCGATCATAAGTAGTTGGCACATACACGTGCAATAATTTACCAACGCCAACCCGACCTTCCAACCCACGAGAAGCGCGGGAAGCTGCGTTACCAATCATATTGCTTTGCGAAATATTACCGTTGTTTATCAACATAAAAATATAAGCAGAGGCAACAATTTGTAGCGAATATTGAAGTACAATTTTTTTACGAAAAGTGAGCCTTTCATGAACAAATTTTATTGTGTAATTTCATTTTATATTTTCATGTAGAGTCATCCTATTCGCGGCTGAACCACTAGCTACGTAATACCCTATATATTAGGGCCATTGTTATAGTTGTCGACTATCGTATTGTTACTCTAATATTATCGTTATCGTTTAACCGCAATAACGGAACAAAGACGCAAAGGAACGAAAAGAAAGGAAAGCGGAGAACTAAAACTAAACTCGGTTGAAATTGGAACGTTGAAATTAACATCAGCGCGAAGGCGGGGTTATTAAAGAGATACAACAGTTAGCACGAGGAGCAGACAGCATGAAATCGTATAAAAATATTTTCCGGCTTATTTAAACCGTCTCGCTGTTCTGCTTTCGCGTTTTCACGGAAGTATATCCTCGGAGGAACAGGAGATCAACTCGGAAGCACCGTAATAACTGACAAAGTCCCGGCACCGTTAACATTTACGATCTCACTGCGAACTACATCACACGCTGGGCGATCCTGCGAAAAAATACTCTCAGGAAATTCCTGCAGCCTTCGTTATTCAGCGGGGAAAACGATGTTGCGTACACAGTCCCGGGATAAACGGCTGGAGGTGAACGAAGAAACGGCGCGAGAGCCGCAGAGGTGAGATTATCCACTTTCTCCTATTTTTTTTTTTTTTTTTATATTTTTTAAATGAAATTACTTTTCCTTAACCCTCTATAACCTGGCTTTTCTTCGTTCGTGATAAGAAAAATTACGGTTGATTACAAGTTTACATTACGATTAGAGAAGCAAGAATTGAATTAGTAATTATTACAAAGAAATTGCAATAGTATAGCAATAACTACAATATGACAGTATAATTGGCTACGTCATGTGAAGTAAATAGGCACGGAAGAGAATGTTGTCAAGCATGTTACGATTTAGATAAGTGATATGAAATGTTTTGAGAAAAACCGAGTCCAAAAATAATTATTATTTTGAAAATTTTTATTCAAAGAAGTATTGAGAAAACGTTGTTTGTTCTTTACGTTGAAGGCAATAATGGGAAGATCTCCAAGAGATCTTTCAGAATCTAATATGATTGAGAAATGGATCGTTTATTTTGAAAGTGGTGTAAGTCCATTTTTGAAAAAAATGAGATATCACGTAATTCATGCTTAATTTAATGTAAATTTTTTATGTATAACTAGTCCGTGTTTAATTTCTTAAAAAATTTCCATGTTTTGTACAATTTAAAATTGGTCGGTAAATGAAATTGCATAATCATCGATTATGAAAGTGGTGTAAGTCCAATTAACAGAGGTAGGTGGCTTAGCAGATAGTTGCCGATCAGTAGCCTGTTATTTTACATTGCGAAAAAAGAATTTTCTGTACACACCACAGGATTATTATGATGTAATAACACAATGTAGAAAACATGATAAATTCATTTTACATGAAATGAAACGAGAGAATTTCGTTTCAATAAAAAATCTTCAAAATGCAATTAAAAAACAGATAAGAAAAAACACTAATGGAGAACAGGTAAATTGGTTGCAAATATGTTGGATGAGGTTTCTCAAAGGTGCACCATACACTATTTTATATAAAACATCGATGAAGGACAAAGAATTTAAAACTATAAATTTATTACCTACACGTCCTGGAAGACCGCTAAAATTTGAAAAAATCGCCCTGGCGCCATTGTACCAAGATGCCAGGCCTATTACTTATGAAAAATATAAAGACATCAAGCAGTTATTACCTTATATACCTCCGGTGCATCATGCATATTTCGAAACACTGCCACATGCAGAGCATAAGTAAATAATATCAATATCTTGTAATTTTAACAATGTAATTAGCGTCTAAAATTTAAAATACTACTTCTATTTTATATCGTGTCATTATTTGTAAACAAAATTGGATTAATATGAAGTATATTTTAAGTGATATTTGATTTTTCAAAATTGAAATTAAACGATTTTTACAATTGTCTAATTTTGAAAGTGGTGTAAGTCCATTTGCAGCCCGTAAGTATACATCATTTTAGTAAAATACGCCTAAAAGAACTTTATATAACCAAATTACATATTGATAAAACAGTAGAAACATTGCCAGACTTCATATAATTTGCCTTAATTTTTTAATTAACAGACATGTTAACCTTTAATTTTCTTGAAACAAGAGAAAATGGACTTACACCACTTTCAAAATAAACGGTCCAAATAGCGTTGATATTAATATTATACATGTGTAGTGAAATCATTATATCCCTTCCGCCGCCTGATTCACAAATATAACGAAGCAGTTACACGTTACGATCAATTACACGCCTCTCGTAATCGACAGGTACGCAAGTCGAGACGTAAAACGAGAAGAACGATCCCCAAAATTTTCTCGATACACATTCTCTCTCTTTCTGTTCTCTGGCGGTTGTTATTCAACGTGCGAACGGTATGAAAAACCGCAACGGTCGAGCCAGCCGAATTCGAAAGTCAATTTTACGGGAGACAGAGCCCCTTTGCATAATGCGTGCAAGCGATCCGTCTGCGGCAGAATTTCGCTCCGACCGCGAAACCGACGGTCGCGCGCGCGTTCTATTCGCAGCTTAATTATAAGTTTTTTATTTTTTCACATTAAAATTTTCATATTTTTTCTTACTTATAAATGTATATATGTAAATAAATGTTTTTGGGTTTGTTTTGGGTTGTAATTCATTTTATGTCATTGTTACTAGTTACCAATAGGTAATTAAAAGAAAAATTACACCGTTGGTAATGATTATCGAATTGTTTATCTGTCGAACTGTTTTCTTCCATTTTTTTCAATTTTCGTGTCTCAAATATATTTTTCGTGTTAAATCTTCGGGCACTATAAATGTATTAACAGTAACTATGAAAACAGAGTGAAATTATGAAATGTTTTTAAAACGAAACAACAAATGTGTCTTCAATTGCCATGAGTTTATGTATCGGCTGAGATCAAAACCATGGTACGATTGCTCACACAAAACCAAATTAGAAAATCAATATTCACTATTATTAAACTATAATTGTATTGCTTTCGTGTATAGAGCTGTCCGCAAAATGCGTGCCTATTCTTAAGTGAATAATTAAATCCCATATTTTAAGCCAGTATTTTAATTGTTTTATAAGATATGTACCGTTTTGTTTTACAACTTTTCGCCGTCTTTCCAGCAATTTGAAAATTCCATTTTGCCAAAAACTTTATTTCTTTCTTTTTTTTATTTTCTTTAAGGTACAAATTTCTATCTTGAAACTTTGCAAACAATTTGCGAGCAATATTTTCTGATATTCATTTACTTTTTCTGTGGCACTTTTCCTTTTTTGGTAAAAGGAGCACAATTAAAGTGTTGGAAATGTACTTTATTTTCTTCCATCTTCAAAACAGTACAACTCCGAGAAGAAATTAATAATTATAACGAATAGGTTTTTCGAAAGTCACGTGAAAAAAGAATTTTCCAGAATATACATGCGAACTTCATAAGTTTTCATCGAGTTTTATTTATTCCAACGCATTCCAGCACTACCTATCGAAAATCAGCACGAACTTTCCAGACAAATTAACGGAAAGTAATAGATATTCTTCGTATTAATTTTCCTTACACCGATGTCCCTTCATATTTCATTCCATAAATATGTATTTCATCCCCTTGACGAAGTCTTCAAAGCATACTAACCGTGCTACATTTCGCGCGAAAAATATTTCAATAACTCGAGACAATCCACATTTTCTTCCATTCCCATTTGGAATACCAGAAAGCGAGGAATTTCCCGATACGCCACATACGCGTCCATAGAAAGTCCGGAGGGGGAATAGCGGATAGGCTGGTCGCGGGGTCAAGAAGACAGCGACGTTTTTAATCTCGAAGGCTCGCGGGCTTTTGATCTCATTAGACGCTGTTGGAATGCGCCTCGTCGACGCGTTGCCCCAGGCGGCCGGAGCTTTGTCCCTGTTTCTTAACAATTTAAAGAAATTCCAGTCCGAATAACTGCACCGAGCCATCACTCGAATCGACTAAAGAGTTACGGTTAATGGAGGGGAAATGGCGGCGCGAAGGGATAGAGAGCGTACGCCGGAGCAGTCGAAAAGCAGAACAGATTGAAAGGGTGCACGCGGCTATTTGAAAGCAGCTCGTCCAGCTAGAGGGGTAAATTGAAAATCAGCCAGCGACATGAGGAGACACTTGGTGAATACTTCCGTGGCAAAACTACGTGAGATCTTTCGGGGTGTGAAGCTGTCTCATGAATTATGGGGTACGAGTCTGTTGGAAGAACACTGGGGTATGAGGATGGTTTATGCTTCAAAAATCAATCGAATGGATCTTAAGTGAAACTGGATATACAGTATGTAGTAAAAGTCCTCGGACTCTGAGTTTAATAATTGAACAGTTAAGGTGTAGCCTCTCACAAGAAGCCTCAAGACATTTTCTAATTTAATCAATATCTCATGCATAATACAGATTCTTTCTTTTCGTAAATTTATTTATTAGGTGTACAAATTAATTCGTGGCCCTTGCGATTAATCAGCTGTAACTTTATTTTGAATTGAATCTTTTTTCACGCTGTGTTAGAGTTCTGAAGTTGCTTCTATTAGCAAAACAAAACACTATCGGAATCGATGTGACTAATGACATAGCCTAAGAAACAGTGGAGAACACTATGCTGTCGGATAAACGGCATATTAGACACTGCATCCTTTTTACATTTCAACTTAAGAAAAGTGCTCTTGAAGCGAAAGGTCTTCGGGATGGGAAATTCTGCCTCACACGGCTTATTCCCCAGACTATTATCTCTTTCGTTCACTTCAGCACCATCTAACCAATTCAAAATTCAAAACGTATGAAGATGTCAATAATAGCATTGCTGATTTTACACGTTCGAAACCGCCATCGTTTTTTCGAAAGGGAATTCGCCAACTACCTGAGAAATGGAATAAATGTATAGCAAGTGATGGAGATTATTTCCAAGACTGAACTGTACTTTGTTTTCTTTTTTAAATAAATAACAAATCCACGAAACAAAGGCCACGAATTAATTTGTACACCTAATATTAGTTCTAAATATGTTTGGATTTATTTCATCTATCGATGCATTATACGTATGTCAGTTTATATGTATAATATTATTACTAATATTCTAGACGAAAGATTAACAATGGATTAATATTTTTACATTTATTCTACATTTATTTTTAAGTAAAGAGAATTTTACCTCGTAACAAACCGAATAAATTTTTTAATATACAGGAGCAAAAATAATACACGGCGAATCTCTTCGACCTATTTCACATGTACAGCGAAACAATTACTCCGGAATTCTATAGAGAAAAAGCGATGCCCTGAGCAACATATTTCCATTGAAATTTTTATTACTGTTTTATATTTTAATCCTCGGACAGCGGATTAAGTTGAGCACAAGCTGGATTAATTTTGATCTACATTAAAATTTCATTTTAACGTGTATCGGGCTGATCTTCCATTTCATGCTTAAAAATTCTTTCCTTAGAGAAATTAATAAAGTACATAATTATAATTATAATTGACTTACAACAAAATAGGCTCACCGCAAAAAGTCTCGATGTTTCCTAACTTTTGACTCCAATATTTTTATTTCTATCTACTATCTTCTTATAAATATTGTCTCTGTAAATATTTATTTGAAAAATTCATAGTGAATGGGACATATATTTATTATATAAGTCACATTTTGTATGTATCTCAGCACATAAAGTAATTATGTACATTATTTGTATACCAAACTTCTGAAATAACTACTGTGTTTCTTAACTTTTTAGTAGTGACCCTCGACTTATTGTGTTAAGTAAATATTGCAAACTAATGATGAGTGGAAGAACTACTTCAAAATAGTGCCATTAGGAAATGGAATCACGGTCACTTGTTCGTTATTAAGCATTAGCGAGTGACGCGTTGATTTCCATTTTTGTAATTTGTGAAATTGTTTCAACAGGTCTTCTCATTGATGTAATTGGTAAGTATTAATTTCTCAATTCTAATTTGTAGAAATAGAATAGAAATAACAATCTATATAATTTTTAACTGTTTCTTACAGGTAATAATAAACGACGACATGTTTCTAAAACAATTCTCTTTCCTTAAGTTGAACCTCCACGTGTTCCAAAGTCGAAACATTTTTCATCGAATACTTCGATGCGGTCAAATTATTTCCGTTAATTAGAGAAAGGAAAGATCGTGGTATCATGAATCGATGGCAAGGGCGATAGAAGCAGTGAAAAATAAAGCTGCTAAAACTTTTAAAGTCCCTAAAACAACTTTGATGCGTTTAACCAAAGTCTGTTTTAATTTTCCCTATAAAAAAAAACATTTATATTAGGCACTTCTCCTAAATCATTGAGGTGGGTGAGGAACGTCGTTACACTGTGTTGCGTCCCGCACACCGTGTATTCTCGTATGGAATACGGCGGGGTTGTAAGACCCGTCTCAGAATGCTTCTGCCGTTGCTGTAGGGACGCTGACCGTTGTGAAATTAATCACTTCGGCCTGGTTATAGGTGTACTGAGTTATACTTGTCTGTCCTTTACTGATATCTTTATTTTCTACTGTATGAGTGAAAGTGCCTGATGTGAATATGGTTGACTTGTGACTCGTGGTGGATGAATTGTAACTGGTGTAGGATGACTTGTAACTGGTGAAGGATGACTTGTAACGCGTGAAGGACGAATTGTAACTGGTCAAGGATGACTTGTAACTCCCCTCGGAATCGAATGTCCCTCTCCTTGGACGCGGATGACTCCAAGACGCGGGTGACATGGGAATGCATGTGATTGGCCAAGAAAATGAGGTGGAAATGGTTCCGGTGAGGTAATTAGTTAATCGGGTGCGTGGTACGTGTGCTGTCGGAGACAAAGGCAGAAGGGGCGAAAATCGGGTTTTTCCCAAAAAACCGTTGCCGGTTCGTCTGCTCGTCGATGGTCACGAAAGGCGATGCTCGCCCATTGTTCCGCGGCGGTCCTCTGATGTACCGTTACGGTACATCGAGGGCTGTCCAAAGGACGCGGCTCAACAGGTTAATTGTCCCGGCGGCAGCGGTTCGGCGGGTACGTCGCGATGGTCGGTAAAGGAACAAAACTGTCCGGAGGTGTAGGCGTACCGGGTTTTTATATTGTTAGGACAGGGAGACAGGAGTAGCGATAGATAAAGATAGAAGTGGAGAAAGTGGTGGAAACGGAAAATTCGTTCGTCCTCGTGCGAACCTGGATGCCACATGTGCGCTTCTTAGGCTACTCGAAGACGAAGGCAAGTCTTAACCCGGGGAGAGACAAAAGAACGGAAACTAAAATCTGAAGGAGTTGGAAAAGAGAAACTCGCGTGGAAGAATAGAACGAGGTTCCATAATTTTTAACATTTCTTCGTAAATTCGAAAATGCCTTTCACTGTAATTTTTTGCATGAATTCTGTCAAGGCAGGTTTTGAGATAAATAATCAGAGAATCTTTCACCGTTGAAAAATTCATTTCAACGTTAACATTAAGAAAGTTATACAAGAAAAACTAATTGGGGGTCCGACTTTGGTCACATTTTTCTACTTAATGATGAAAAATGAAACTGCTTATGCACTGACCTAATGAAACGTATATACTAAGAATACACATACTACTTGTAACGATTGTTTGTTAACGGTCCATGGAAAACATAATTCGATTATTTTTCTCGATAACACGATTCAAGCGTAGCGAAAAGGTACACCACGTTTCCGACAAGTTAATCAGCAGAGCGCGAACGAAAGTTCCCGCTTGGGTTTCAACGAGAAACCGGCAGTAGCCGGCGAAGTTCGTCGAATCGGAATGTAAAAAGTTATTCGATTAGCCCACTTTTGTCTACATTAATTATGATCCGATACTTTCCTGCTCTACGAACGAGCAAGAAGTATCGGCCGCGATAGAACTTCTGCGTTAAGTGGATGAGAAAAGTTTCTCTAATACCAGCAAGAGGTGGGACGAGAAAAAACCGGCAGCGAGAAAAGACTGGAAGAGGATTGATCTGCAAACGAGCGCGTTGAAAAGATTAATCGAAGACTGGATCCTGCGCGATTTTCATCAGATGATGATACTTCGTGTCTGGATCTCGTCTGTGGTATAGATTAAACCGATTCGCATGATAAGGTTGCAGCACCTGAGCAGCGCATTCAGTTAAAGAAAAAAGGTGTTGCTGACTGATTTCACTGTCAGATTGTTCACACTTTTCTGTTGAACTTCGATGTTCAGAGTTGAAGTAACTTACCATTCTCGATGACTGTCGAAGCTACCGTGTACTGGAGTAGAATTGCACTTTTGAGAAGCCTGAATTGAAGGAGTTTAATTAATTCGTCACGTTAATGGCTGATTTCAATCGTCAGACTGTTGACCATTCAGTTGAACTTCAGTACTCAGAATTGAAGTAGGTTGTAATTTTCAATAATTTTCGAATTTTCATACACCAAAGAGGCATTCTACTTTTAAAAAGTATAAATCGAAGGCGTTTAATATGAAACTTTTATTGATTCACTGATAGGAAAAAAGGTTAGTTTATTGTGAGCGTTATGTAATAATTCTAACTATACAGAAATTGTACATTTGTTTTTTAGTTTCGTTATAGGAATGTTAATCTTTTAATTTCCTTTCCCTTTTCCGCTTTGCGCCACAATTGCGATCTAAAACAGGATTTATACTCGCATGAAATGAGTAAACTTCAGTTCTGATAATAATCGTTGCAATGGATAAAAGTGGAATTTGGGTTTTTAGAATTTTTAGAATTCTTTTAATAGGAGTGTTGATGATAAAACTTGCGTAAGAAAGTGAGAGTTAATTTAATTAACGTTCAAATTTCGGTAAAGTGTAGTTGACAATTAAGCTAGCAATTTAATTAGGTATAAACTAGCACTTAGGCTGATTAGATTCTAATCACTCAGAAACATCTTTGCTACACGAAGTAATTAAATTTTAATTCTAAACTTGGAAGCACTCAATTTGCAAAATGACGATTATCAAGAAGTAATTAAATATTGAACTGACTGTTGCAGGAAGCAATCAGATCTCAGATATTTTCTTGTTTTAGAATGAATCAGTTTAAAACTGACATTTTACTGAATTTTTACGATAGAATATTAAGTGACGACTGAGAAACGACATTATTATTTATTATTTCGTAAATAATTAATCGAGGCTCTTTTGAGGCTGATACATTACAAAACAACAGATCAACGGGCCTCCCACAAATGTGTAAGCAATGAAATAATTTGAAAAAACCAACTTCTAATGAAACAAGTGTAACAAAAATATTGTTTAACATAAAGATACATTAAATATTGAAATAAAATAGTTATACTTGTCGATATATGTATGATTTATTTCTACGTTAGTTTCTAGTTTGAAAAAATTTCAGCAAATACTAAATATCAATTTTGAAGGTAATAAATATTAATTTTTTAGCACAAGCAAGTAGCAAGATTTACTGCTTCCCTCTAGCAAAAACTAAATAGTTAAACTATATTTAAGTAATATTCGCGCTATATCTGACTAATTTAGAAGAAAAGATTTTACTATAATACATACAAAATTTTCATTCGAAATTTTAAACTCGATTTTCTCGAAACCATATTTTTCATATTGACAAACACAAAATCCCTCGAAATGATTCAACCGATGTAAACGTTTGGTTTTCCAAATAGACGGAAGATAAATTTCAGAAGGAAGTGGCATAAATTCAGTATAAAATTTCGAAGATTACTATTCTTTCCGGTATAATGAAGCAAAACGCACTGGTAACTTTGAAAGGCCATTACTTTGTTAATTTTCAACTTTTTACTCTATGTTTAAATTCGTCTTCTTATAATTTCCATAAATTTTAAAACTATCTTTATGTCCTATGTATAATAGCAATACCTTTGTCGTACTTTTTCCTATCATTTTGTGACGGAAAATGAAATTAGGTCTTAAAGAAAAGTTCACAAAGTACACTTCATCGAGATTGGACACACCCCTTACCGTAGTGCACACAGCTGACTATACGAATGCTTGAGCCACGCGCACATACGAAGACGTCTTTGATCAAGAAGCGACCCAATTCACGACTTAACGAACGATTTCAAACAATTCCTCTGATAATTCTCTTTAAATCTTATTCCACGCGGGACGTAAAGCGATCGAAGTTTCCAGACACTTTCGGGAAAGCCTCCCCCCCCCGCACGATACGCTTTCTTTCTCTACTCGTTGAATTTTTATTACGGCCGCGTCTCTGTTTCGCGAAGTGAAGTCTTTGTCGATAAGGAACGTCCCCCGAGGAGGCAAGAATATTCGGCGAGCTTATCGAAGCGAGCGATACCCATCGATACGACGCTCCAGGGGACCTGGCCTAGTTGTACAGCTCATTAAAAGCTCGTTAGAAGAGGACCGGCGAGCACAGAAAGTGCACCAAGCCAACTTCTTCGGGGCGCACTTTCAAGGAAATCGCGCTGAACGCCGGAAGTCGTGTTCACGCGGAGCGGCGCATAAACTAATCTAATTACTCGTGAGATTACGCTCGTAAAAAGGTAATGTACGATTAAATTAACCGAGTCTACGGTGTGAACAGAAATCCACCAGTGAAACGGAAGAAGAATTCCCGTCACGAATACGCTTCTTCTGCTTTGAACATGTTTACTGCCCTCTGACCAACACCTGCGTTAACGAACTCCATGATCCCAACTCAGAAGTCATACTTTTATTTTGGAAAGCAGTTTACATTTAAATTTTTTACATGAATTGCGACTGCTATTCACGTGTAAGGAATAATTCAATTAAACATTATAACTCATTTGAGAAAATATAATAAAAAAGAACAGCGAGAAATATGTTAATACAGTAGACTCTCGTATAACGCGGCTAAACGTTACGCGTTCTACGAGAATTTTTCTCGTATAACGCGAATAATCTAAAGTATCACGTTTGGAATGATTATTGCCATGCCAACTTTTATTGTCTATGTTTTATCAAATAGGACAGTTTTTTGAAAAAAGTGACACATATACGCTGTTGGTTTAAAAAAAAAAACATATTAATGTATGTAGTAAAGAAGCAATCAACAAAAAACAGAAACAATTGTGAAACAGAAGAAGTCGGTAACGATGAAGAAAACAGTGTAATGCTGAACTTTTAACCCTTTCGCGACTAGCGCCGGTTATATCCGGCATCCACTAAATTCTTCAGACTGGCTGGCGCCGGGTATATTCAGCGCCGGTTATATCCGGCATCCACTAAATGCTTCACACTGGCTAACGCCGGTTATATCCGGCATCCACTAAGCTTCGTGCCTCAACAACTCGAAGCGAAGATTTATTTTAAAATACAGAACGAGGCCTCAACAACATTCCCTTTATCCAATACACCCTTAAGTCCTCTGCTGTTCCAACGAAATCCTCTAAGATTTAAAAAAACGCGAGACACTCTTAATGTGTATGGTGTGGACTAATGGCATGACGACCCGTGCGTTAGTGGCGTACCGATGCCTAGTTCCGCCGTCGCGAAACTGTGGGGAATTCCTGTGTTTTATTATTTTGGCGCGAGAAATCGCGTTGTATGAAAACAGTAGGGGGAGTTCCCCTAGCACCGGACGCTTAAGGTTTTTCTTAAATAAATCTCTGTGCACACGCGACTGAAACGCGTAGAAAACTTATTTTTATTCCTTCTCTAGGAGATACGCAGAATAACGGCTCGGTAGCGTTTCAATTATTGCAGATATAACTAATGTCGAGTAGGGGGAGTTCCCCTAGCACCGGACGCTTAAGGTTTTTCTTAAATAAATCTCTGTGCATACGCGACTGAAACGCGTAGAAAACTTATTTTTATTCCTTCTCTAGGAGGTACGCAGAATAACGGCTCGGTAGCGTTTCAATTATTGCAGATATAACTAATGTCCGATATTAGGTGCCGTCCGGCGTTAAGGGAACTCCCCCAGTGGCAAAATCTCTTGCGCGATATAGGAGTTCGCGTTGCACGAGAGTCTACTGTACTTCAATCGTATTATGAGAAACACTGTTTCAGGACTAACGAAACACTAAGGAAGAACAAGCAATAAAGAACAAGAAGAACACGCACATCGTCTTTATAAACGTGTAATTGAAGAGTACACGGTAGAGCGTAAATTATCCGGAACAATTGGGACCACGGGATTCGATTATCTGAACAATTCGATTTATGTATCTCATTCGGCACGCTTGAAGCTCACTCCGAGGTCCCATTTCCAACAATTATCCGGAACAATTGGGACCACGGTGGTTCGGAAAATCGAATTGTTCAGATAATCGAACAATTCGATTTATGTATCTCATTCGGCACGCTTGAAGCTCACTCCGAGGTCCCATTTCCAAGAATTGGTTCGGCATTTGCAGCACTGGTTCGGACAATTGACGCTCTACTGCATTTATATTTTCAGATGAGGGACGAGCGAAACGCGTATCGCGTTCCTTCGACTTACGACGGAGGAATGCAAACGTGTTAATCATGGCTATAGTTGAAAAATTACCTGAGTCTTCACGTCGCCGCCGACGATAACCTTCGATTGAAAGTTGCTACGCTCCGTGAGGATTTTCGCGTTATTTATGTAGACATCCTCGCCCTGCGTGCCTGGTCTTCTGGTCACCCACAAGGGAGGATTACCCTCCAATTCAGACGAGATTGAATCCCCCAGATTCTCGATCGTTTTGGGGAAGTTTGCTGGAACAAACAAAATAATACTGTATATTTTTTTGCGGTGTCTTTTACGATATGAAGTTTAGGTTGATGCAAGAATGGTATAATACAATGTACCCTTGTTTAACAATGAAGTTACAATCTTTGTTACGTGAAATAGACTAAAATAGAAAGTGGGAGGAATAACGAAATCTTAAAAGTAATGAAACAAATGAAGAGAGAATAACTATACAGTGGGGCCCCGGACTTACGTACTAATTGGTTCCAGAGTGGGCGACGTAAGTCGAAAAAGACGTAAGTCGGGGTACACAGAATAGACACGTACATATGTATGTATGCAAACATACACTACCGGCCAAAAGTTTGGAATCACTGTGCATTGCAAGTTACAGAAAAAATTCCCAGAAAATAGTCAGCAGCTTTAAGAATTTTTTAACGAATTTTGTATCGTTCAAATCAGTCGATATGAGATAAATTGCTATTTATCTCCACAATATCAATATCAAGTCTCTGAAAAATTAGTAGCAGATTCAGTACTGATGAAAATTGGGAGGTGATTCCAAACTTTTGGCCGGTAGTGTATATATACATGTATTTATCAGATTAGGGGTTACATTTTCTTTTAAATTTATAGAAACGATAGAAGGGATCACGTTTAAAGTTTCGAATTCTTTGCTCAAGTAACTTCCAGACTTATTCGGTAAGAACTAAACACGTGGAGCGTGAAATATCGGTTAAAAATAATTGACTATCGAATTGTGTAGAAACGACGTATTTTCAATCTTTGATATTATTCGCCTAATGATAAATTCTATTGATAAATTTCGAATTAAAACTTCCATTGATTAATCTAATACCCTCAGCTATTTATACTCTCCGTTCTATTCATACAGAACAGCAAAGACGCTTAAACACGAAAGGAACCAGAGTGCCAACAAAGAAATCTAACGAAACTGCGACTTAAATAAGCAGAAAGAGCTCTGTAACGCATAATACAAGATCAAACGCGTCGCTTTCCTTTCCATCGTTGGCAAAGGCAAACCGTAAAAAGATCGCTGGTCGCTCAAATTCAACTGGTGAGCTCGTCACCGTGCAAGAATATTATTTTTGTCCGCAACGAACACGCGAGCGAGTTACAAGAACCGCAGAATGCGAAGGCGGGTCGGCAAACGAAACGAAACAAAAGAAAAAAAAATAAGAAAAACAAGGCAAAAGCGAGAAAAGAAAAGAACGATCCGAATGAAAGAAAGAACAGGAAAAAGGTGAAGCTTGAACTAAAGGGGAAACGCGGTGGGGATGGAGGAGGTAAAAAGTTCGCCGCGAAGCTACAAAGCTGGTCTCTTTATTATCTCGTTACCGGCTGGAATGTCCTCGTAATCTCGAGGTTTTTCCAACCGCTGTCTACGGTTGGAAACGCGATAGCATAGATACCGTTCTGCATCCTGTGGAGAAAAGTTCAATCTCGGCATAAAAGGAGAGGAGAAGCGGCTCACGATGAGAACGACAACAATAGCGCTCATTACAAACGCCAAGAATTGGGTTCTGTTTCGTTAAACTGCCAGCCGTTTTCCTTTCTGAAGCATCAAGAAACGTCGCGAGCCGCTCTCGGACCAGAGACAATCTGGATGCTCTACTTCTCCTTTTTTCGCTGGAAAGATCTTCCCTCCTTTCTCCGAGGTAATCATTTTCTTTAACTGTCCACCACCCGCGAAGAAACCAACGTGTGCGTCGTCTTTCCTCTCGCGCTTAAGGGCCGACAACAGTTTCGACAAGTTCCCGACCTGGCGGTCCCCGTGTTTCTTTCCGTCTGATAGCCAACCGGCCAACCGTTTTATCGTCGCATCAGCGAAAACGTTTCCTCCCTCTTTGAGTTGGCGAGAGCGTGCTCGTTTTTGCGCTCAGCCCTGCTTCGAATCGGCCTTCTTTCAACGGGGATCGACGCCTTTTACGAGGCTCGATCGAGAACTTATCTGAAAATGACTCGTTCGTTCAGGGAAACGACGGGGGTAAAGGGAGGAGATCGATCTGCACGAGATCGCATGCAAATATACCGGGTGATTGACGAGACGTCCTAAGCTAGCTGAAACGTGGAGGTGTTATATAGGGTGCACTGGAGCCTGGAAAGGTTGCCGGATCGAACTATGACGCGGTGCATAAATTTGACGTGAAAAAAATGTTAATAGGTTTAGGTGTTCATAGTTTGACGGTTAGAAGCTTCAGATAAGAGTGGTTGGGTTGTTGAAATATTTTATTAGGATAAAATATAAATTTTAATTTGATACAAGTACCGTGTATTTATTAGATCGTGTAATGCGAAATGTTGGATTTTTCAGGGAGAAATGAAGATTCTCCAACAGTAAGCATCTTGTGTTTCGAACAAGCGGTATGTTCGAGAGTGGTGGCGCAGGATTGTGTGGTGTCGGTTGTTTGTTGGTGTGAAGTCGTGGTGACTTAGAGTGTGCACGTATTTTAATATGTTAAAAGAAAAAGGCTTTATTGTGAAGAGTGGTAGTTTATGTGGTGTGTGTATTCGTTGCGTCCTACTTGTCTATTCCCTTCTTTTGATCTGTCCGTGTGCCGCGTTGGTGCGCTTATTTATAAAAAAGTGTATGGGTAGGAAGTGGTGGTCTCCGACAATGGGAACGGGTCTACCCCCTTGGACGGTCCTCCCTGGCCCGCGAGCATGCCGCCCACCCTGGAATTTCCAAGTTGGCAGGGTGGTGGTATGTCGCGATGGCGGGGAGTGAGGCCCAAGGGTAGCCCGCTCGTAACGGGACTTTGGGCGGTCAGAGAGACGCGAAAGGTTTCATGACATGTCAATGTCTGTTGAATGTTCACGAATGGGCACTAAGAAGGTATGTGGCCCGCAGAAAATTAATTTTTCTGCAGCCATAAAATGCTTCCTGGCCAATTTGAAAGAAAAATTAATTAACGCGAAGAAAAAAGGGGCGCATTCAAAAATAGCGTAAACAGGCGTCCATGTCATAAACCCAATCCCTAACAGTAACTTACCAAGAATTGTATTAATTTTAAGTTAACACGAAAAAATTCAGAACTTTTCAACACTGAAGTAATCACTTTGAGCGATTAATTTGAGAATGATTCGAAATTTCATATTACACCGATCTAATAATGTCCTTAAACAGACATTGAATCTTTCTAGTGTATAATAATAAAAGAGTAAAAATTATAACCCATTGATTTGTTTAATGTAGACATAACGGTATACGTAGTTCGAAATAAGGAATCTCTAATAAATAACCTATTGTGTTTTAACCCTCCGTAGGCAACCTGGGTCGTTGACGACCCAAGTGAAATTTCACTCTTGTATTTCTTCAAAACGAATTTGTATTTTCAATGAAAAAAGTTTCAAACATTTGACTTAACGAAATAACTGCATAATGTAGTAGAGACTTTTATAAGTATCCCAGAATTTCTTCACATTTTTCGAAAGCCTAAAATAGTAAAAAAATTATGCTTACACATAAACGACCTAGTTTGCCTACGGAGTGTTAAGTCATTCCAATAACGAGTTAACTCACGTTTCTTAGAGATAGGTTAAAATATATTTTATTACACAAAATAATCGAGTGACTTCAATCAATATTGAAACATGCATCAACAAATGTTAATTCTTTTATTACTGACATTACTACAGCTTTATTTTTCTTTCTTTTTTTTTTTTATAAAAACACGGGTAAAACATGTTTTGTATACACGTTCGGGTTCATTTGAGAAACAGTATTTGAAAGGTTCCATACCATAACGTTATAAGTGCCAATTTTTATATTAGAACAATCCTAGAAGAATCCCACTTCAAAGGAAGAAATAAAATTTAAAAACTACAAATTATTATTTTGTACCAATAAATGCTCAAAATACTCATTTCTACAATTTCATTTGTATTAGGTTGTCCAGAAATAAATTGCGGTTTCTGTACAGGAGATTTAAAGACGCGTAGTTTTGCTTAGAATGAATTTATTTAATCGAAATAATTTCCATTAGATTCTATACACTTTTTCCAACGTTTTACAAGAGTTCCTATTCCATTTCAATAAAAATCAGGAGTTCTAGAATTAATAAATTCCACGAAGGTATTTACAGCATCCTCTTTATTACGGAAGATTTTTTCTCGCAAAAAGTTATCCAAATGTTTAAAAAATGGTAATCTGTAGGGGATAAGTCGGGGGAATAAGGAGGGTGTTTTAATGTTTCAGAACCGAATTCGTGTATCTTCCGAATTGTGATACGTTCGGGCGGGCGTTATCGTGTCGGAGTATTAGTCCCTTACGATTTACCAAACTTGGTTGTTCAACAAATAACTTTTTATGCATTATAATCATTAGTTGTGCTTTCACCGAATACACGATTGATATTGCGGGCAGTTTCCGCGGCTTTACGTCCTAATTTAAATTCATATAAAAATATGGTACGAATCTGCTTCTTGTCCATTGTTACGTTTTTAAGTTATACTCAGAACAAATGACGGTGAAAGACAAAAGTGTATCGCTTATATGATAGAGCGACGTCTACGCGTTCGAATGGTATATTACTTAATAAACATAAATTTAAAATATACAGTATAGAAAAGCCCTAAATATGACATAACAGAAAACCGCAATTTATTTCCGGACAACCTAGTACATATACACCATCTTCCTGAATAATAATTGAATAATAGTTAAGTAAAATAAATCTCTTCATGTTTGGCTTCTCTTGAAAATTTTAGTGCGTGGTATTCGAAAAATTGTGGTTTGGAATCCCCCATTTTCAAAAATAAGTGGATATCCTTATTTGCATATTGTACAACTCGAATTTGCTATGTACTCCTTATTTCGTTCAGAAGTACGAAAAGAGTCAGTTGATTATTTTGAATCATGTCGTTCGACTTCCATGATCGAAAACGAATCAAACAAGAAATCTATCGCCGAAGTTTGTATTATAAATACAATCCGCGTTTTACGCTTAACCAGAGCAATAGAAAATAACAACAAATCAAAGCGAGGACGTTATTCATTCGAGGCGACGAATCGCGCGTACCACGATCGAAAAATCTAGACAAATATGTTCCATTGTACGATCAATAGGTCCCTTGATCTCTGCATCATTTTGTCCCAGACGTCCCTTTCAACGAAGGCGGATGATTAAGTCCTCGATCGAATCCCATTTATTTTCCACCGGAGAACCCCTTGGGGCACAGGTGCGATCGTCGACCACAAAACGAGAACATTCGTACAAAGCTGCTTGCGCAATCGATTTATATTCTCTCGCCAAAAACCCTTCTCCACGTTTCCATTCGCCAGCTTGTAGCTGAAAGTACGCTTCCGAACCTCCTTCGTAGCGTCGGCTAACAAAGAAAATACGCGCCGAAAGATTATCAACGAAACAAAAATGCTTTACCGTTTACATGCCATGCGCTTAAGTGTCAGAAGTGCCTGGCTTAGCAACGACACGGAAAAACTAGATCGTCGAAAACGTAAGCCGTACGGAATCAGAGTTTTCGTTTCGACAGTGATTCGATCTTCGGTAAATGTTTTTCTTTTTTTCCATTAGGCTTTGAAATCCGTGTAGGTTAGATCATCTGTGCTGTTTCATCCATGGATCTGGTTATTAGTTTGCTCCTTTTGTTGCAACGATTGGTAATTTGCAGAGAAACGCCGCTTCTATCTTTTAATATACGTTTGAAATCTATAGAAATTATTCAGTGTAATAAACTGGGAATATAATAAATATTGCATAGGTAGATAAGTTTCTGAAGAATGTTTACAACATAGATTACAATGTTTCATATGTGAAGCTAATTAAAAGGAAAACATTACAATATTCTGCTAACACAGGGCAATCTAGAGGTAACAATGCGATTTCAATTGGTTAACAGTTCTGTATTATGTTATTATGCCAATCGTATTTTGTCTATCAAGCAGTGAAGACCTTAGGAAATCATTATGAAGCGTTTTACCAGATTTTTATTTATGTGGCGATACTATTCCTAAAATTTCAATAAAAGCCACGCAACACTATTTACAATGGTTTCTCAATTATTAAGGAAATAAATCGTTCGGTTATTTCTACCGCATCCTGTATTAATTTCAAAGCTCCAGGAAAGAGCATCTGTACTGTAAACCAGGATGGAATAAAAAATGGAATTTAAACAAATTAACACGAGATATTCCAAAAATTAATTGAAATAACTTAAAATTGATAAATTATTACTTCACAAACTTTGCAATTAACGATCTGACAATGTTCAATCTTTCACACTTCTCAAGTTAAAAAAAATCATATCTTTTATTTCCACTACCCAAGTTTTATTATTCACTGTGCAATATATGTACGTGCTTTTAAAGAATCCCTTTATAAATCCAATTATAAATTCAAATCCTAATTAATCCTGTCCGACCTGTCCAGCGCAATTGCACATGGGTAAAAGCATCAGATGTAAAATCTATTTACACGTGCAATTTTTACCCCTACTCGAAGTTGTAGTGAAAGAGGGAGGGACGAACAAACTTGTTGGAGGATCGCATAGAAATGCTGAAGCGTGCCCCACGAGAGCTTGGAATAATCTCGATTCCGGTGCCCGTTACACAGTCGTTTACACGAACATACAAGGGTAGAGATATTCTGGTACATTGCGAAGTACGGGGCGCGGCATCTTGTTTGGACACTTCTTTAAATCAATTACGAGTTCCTGGCAGGCAAGTTCGGTGGGCAAGTATCACGCTTCGCCCCGGCCAGTTCAACGAAAGTTCGATGAACACCTTCCACGACCAATGCACGCGGAAACGCGGCATCAAACTCTCGGTTTCCGGATTGTTTGCTCGGCCTCGACGAATTCAATCGGCGCATTTGCGATTCAGATGATGATCGTGATCGAGCTTACGCTCGTGAAATTCGAATATCGCGATTATCTTGCCGGCTCGTGCACGCCAATTTTCAAAATTCCACCCTCGCTTCTGGTTGCGCTTCATGCTGTTCACTGCCTGTAAGTGTGCCCCGGCTATTTGTATGGCGAACACGTTGACTCCAATTGTCCTCCATACAAATGTAATGTGGAATTTAATGGAATTTCTAGTACAAGTGAATATCAAAATGATGCGATAATTAATCAGTGCGATTATATCACTGTTTCAGCAGTTTCTATATTACCAGACTCTTTTATCGGTTAATTTGTGAAACATTTTTAATGCTTAAGTATGATGAAAGAAACAGTTTTTCTTTTAATTATTACAAATATTCTTAACAGATTTTAGATTTTTTAATCTGATTCGTTTTGCTGTGATCAAGTTATTTAGAGGAACTGTATGATTTATTTTACAATGGAATATCATGCTGATGACTAGCGCGCTCTAGGAGCGTCTTTGGTATTAACTCAAGCGACAGTTGCGATCGGATTGCCGGTATGTGATGTGTGCGTGTATATATTTTCAGTGTTGGTTATGTGAATTATAGATATTCAAGTGATTTTCAAGAGTTTCATTAAGTTATACGACTTCGTGCTTATTTCTTTGTTAAAATGGATAACGTATCAGTTTCAAAGGTACAGTACACCTGTTGCTTTCACTTACATAACCTAAAAATGTAAACTCATTAGCTAGAACATTTTGTGGTTTACTTAACGCCTGTACGGGATAATGTGACAACCACACTTTAATTAATTATAAATTAATGTTCATGAATAACACTTTGGGTTTTTATTATTTTTTAGAGTACATTAAACCTGTGGCTATGATTTATTTGTGAAATTTTCTATTTATTTTTGTTCTTTGTTTAGCTTATTCTATTATTATAGCACTCTTTCTTCCTTATTTTTCACTTTATATAAGACCTTTGTCCTCTTTGTTCTTCACTAGCAATATTTTGCAACTTGAAATGCTTTTTAGGGTGTTTTTACGCACAAAGGTAGCTATAAAATTGGAAAAAAGCAAACAAAATTTAAACTGCCAGATTATCTTGATGAACCATGGTATCTTGCTTATAAAAAGATATGGACAAGCATTGAAAATGCTACAGAGGTATTGCTTTTACGTTAATCGCATGTACAAATTTGATATTATGCTTTGTTGAGTCAACAAGTTTTAATGAAATTTTAGGATACAAGGTCTAATATGTTCCAACAAATTTTGCAAGATTTAAAGTCTTTTGTTTCTAAAGTTAGAGACAAATCAATAGAGCAACTTGAAAATGAAATACAGACAGCTATTTTATTAACAGGTGATAACTTGCTATTAAATTACGTGTAACATATTTTTTCATTAAATCATATAAACTTGACTATGCTTTAAACTAAACTACATCTTTTGAATAATTGTACTGTAGGAGTAAACGTATCTGATCATGCTATAATGTTTGAAAGAATAGTTCATGAATTGAAACCAATAACAGAGCACATAGCAGTTATATGGAGCAGAGACTCAAATAATATTAAAAATATTATAGAAGAATCAATTTATCAATTAATGTACGAGGAAGAGGTATTTATTATTAAAGTAAATATCACAAAAGTACAAGAAAAATGAATACTATATATAGTACATTCATTTATAGAATGAAGAATCACACGTTAGAAAGAGTCAATGTACTATGAGAACTTTAAAATCATGGCATCAAAAAAATTGTAAGCCAGACGATCCCCTTGTTATAATAATAACAGACTTTGAAAGTTCTTCTCCTGCAGTACTACATGATTTTATTTTAATACTAAGGTATTACAGTCTTCTGATTGTATGCATAATAATATTACAACCTTTTCTTGATTTTACTTTTTTTTTAGTTCATATTTAAGTACAATGAAGTTTATTCTTATTTTTGGTGTTGCAACCACTTTGCATGCCATTCATAGATCTTTAACATATGATGTTACATCAAAATTGAACGTCCAAGTAAGCAATAAATGAATTATGCCAACAACGCATAGAAGAGTTTTTATGAAATAATAACTGCTTTTTATCTAGGTTTTTCATACGCAAACACAAATTAATATTTTATCAGATGTTCTAAATAATACTATTTTCTGTACAAATATTCCTTTTAAATTAACTGGACGCGCGTTTCAACTTCTAACAGATATCTTTTTGTTTTACGATTTTTCTGTTGAAAGTTTCTTACAAAGCTACAAGGTATTAATTTCAATTACGTATTATTTTGCAATTTTTTCGTTCAGTGAGCTATTGCGAGGTATCTTTGACTACAGTTTCGCTTTATTACATTTTTAGATATGCATGATACAACATTTTTACGCGAATAATGTCAATTCTCTTTGCTGCCAAAAGAAAGAAATAGAAGACAGGATAGCTTCTTTAACAAATGCAGATCTGGAAGAAATTAAAAAGCTACCTTCCATAGAAAAATATGTTCAACAGTTGAAAGAACGTGAGAATGAAAATGATCCGCTTGAAAGTAATAATTTTAAGGTACGACTCGACGTTCAGTCACTCCAAAAATACCATTGGATCATAGCCAATTTCTTATAGGGAACGTTGACGACACTGTTAGTCCAATTTCACGGATATATGCGTCGCTTTTTAATAACACTCAGGTGCCTGCATGATCTTACGTCAACATTGCCAAATGCGCCGATGGGTAAACAGGTATAAATTAATAGACACAAAAGATGTGAAAATAGAGAAGCGTGCATGATTTTTATACACGAAAAAGAAATATTACAAAAATCATTCTAGCTGCGTGAATACTATACGAAAGCAGTTTACATGAACAATCTGCATGAATGTGACGAGTACAAAGAATGCCTGCAGCTTTTGGGCTTTCTATCGAAGGTAGAATTTATTTCAAAGTTGAATTCCATTGTAACAATTATCGGAAACTCAAAGAGTTCATCTATGAAGAAAATTAAAGCCGTTATACAGGATCAGATAAAAACTATAGAAGCAGCCAGTTTAGAAGTTGATGTAACGCCCGTAGATATCATTTCTACCAGTGAGAAACTCAGTCGACTACAGTTGAAAGAGGTCTGAAATCAAATTCAATTCCTTTTAAATTGTTGCAGCATTTAGAAAAGAAATAACGGAATTGCGATGTTCTACTTCTTTTTCGCTATAGAAATTGTTGAAGTTGTCGCAAAAGCAATCTCGGTCACCTTATAAGCGGGCGCAACAAGAAACGATCAACTATTTGGATCAAAACATGTTCGCCATTTACTTGGTCAATCCTTATCACGTGCCGGCGAATGAAATATTTTGCTTCAGCGACGGTAATTTAGCAAAGCAACACATTCGAGGCTCTTTAAGAGCTGCGATACACACTGGATTAAATGACCCGCAAGTTTACTTGAACGTAAGTGAAGAACAAGTCGCTTCTACAGTCTTACTTCTACTTCGAATGAATAACACATAAATTCGATAAATAATGCGATAATTGGTTTAGATCACATAAAATGTTACAAAAACAATATCTGTAAAATGTAGCAATTAAAAATATCTGCAGTTTGTGGAAAAAGTTAAAAAAATATTTTGAATATTTTCACGTTGTTTTCCTCGCATGTTCATTGCTTCACGCATTCAATGGTATGCATGGAAATGAAATACATCAAATTTTACGGTAAAAAAAAAATCGAAGAACAATTCTCCGTTACACTGCTCGCTGGAAAATCGCGTAAATACATCGTTCGTTATTTATCTTACGGGGGAAAAAGTATCACCTCCGTTCACGCCGCATCCTCAATTCTCTTTTTGTCCTGTTCGAGATATAATTCGTCAAGATGTGGTCGTAATCCCCATTCAATTGCTTCGTCTAGAAGGTTCACGACTTCAATGAGCGTCTCTCTTCTGTTCCCGCCGTTCATTGTGGCTTTTGATTCTTCCTGTGCTATCGAGCCTCGCCATCAGTGGTCGGATATCGATTATAGATTTTTCCTGATGGGGCACGATGTCGAGGCTCTGTCGTGCGCGTCGAAGTTAATTGGAAATACATATTTCAGTGCGAGTGCTGCAAATTGGTGAACGACGACGCCATTCTGTCCACGCTGCCCGACCTCAGTATAATTTACAAGCTGCACTTGGAATCCAGAAAGCTGATCAATATGTACGACTGGCTGCAGGTAACAATCCGTTCGTGCTGGTGTTTACAGGTTAATCCTAGTTACACGTATGGTCACGCAGGGCGGTCGTCTGTTTCGTGATTTTAATCGGTCTTGAGGCTGATTCATGCGAGCATTATACATTGTATATAAATAGGGTGCGCGGACAGGAGCAAAGGGACGTTTCATTTTCTTGCTGTCGTTGAAAGCCTGGAAAATTCAGCGGCTGTACGAATAAAAGCGAATCAAAGTCAGAAAGGTGAAATGATCTCTAAATCACGCGAAGTTATGAGAAGTAGCAAACAAAGTAAGATAGGTGGTTTTTTAAAGCTGAAGTTATAAATTGCTCATACGTCAGGTATTAATCTTAGACTCGTAATTTTGATTCAATTTGCGAAAGTTGGGTATAGACACCTTTATGCGAATGTAAATTGTGTACGTATTACGATGGCTGGATATTGGGACAGTGTGCAATCTTAAATCACGGTTATAATAAAAATTGACGCGTTTGTTTATTCATGAATACACATCGATACGTTTTATTTTTCTACATCGAGGTGGAAAATATAAATATAAATTTCTGTTTTGGTTTATATCCTATCGATTTATTTTGCATTCCGCGGTTGAGATAACATTAAAAACAAAAATGTTATACGAAAAGAAGAGATATTTCATCACGTAAAATACTCCGGAGTAAACAAGCATTTCAATTATTTCGTTGAATTTGTTTCTAAGAGCATTTTATCTCATTACCCTTTGAATCAGAAATTCAAACATTTTTAAAGAATTATGTCGTGAAATGAAGGAATGAATGGAGATACGAGGATTTTCTGGGAATTCCATTTTCACGGACGTCGTCGGTGGTTCGTAAGGTGTTAAGCTACATTCACGTAAAAAGGTTGGCTTTTAATAGGTCAGCAGAATTCCGTTTGCCTTCAAGGTATGGCTTTTTACGCTGAAAATGCTCAATGACTACTTTGTACACTTTTCTCCACCCTGTACAGTGGTAACTTAATTTCATATCTGAAAAGAAAATACTTGAGCTAATTAAACTGAAAAAAGAAATAGGTTGATTTGCCAATTTTCATGTAAGAGATTTATGCGTAAAAACTGCATATTTTTTTACAGGCATTTTTAATTATCGTGGATCCAGGAAACGACGCAAAGGAACAACGAGACGTGAACCCGAAATTGCAGTATCCTTTTTCATTTAGAGGTTTTCTCACGTTCAAATAGTCCAGGAATAATGGGGCGTGCAAAGATTTGTCTAACTGCGTTGCGTTTGAAATTCATATCATAGCTCAGTAATGGTGGAATTGGAGCTTCACGGTGGTAACTCGTCGGGATCGCATACCTGTAGTTTGAATAATTCACACGTGTTCTCGTGTGAATTTTATCGTGCACTATAGTATCCTTAACGGAGATTTAGAGCCCGTTTTACTCAAGCGGTCGCCGAGCTGGAGTTCCTTGGTTTCATCAAGAGTTCACGGAAGAAAACGGATCACGTGAAGCGGCTCGTATGAGGATCATAGGAGCTTACATCCTTCTCATTTCCCCATTTTAGCGGAAGTTTATATTTTTTGTACGGTATTTTTTAATTAAAACAGAAAAAAAAAAGAAAATAACGTGGTGTAATTTTTTCCCCCTAAGAAGTATTCCTGAATATGCAGTCGCGTGCAACAACTTCCGGACACGTATTTCCTCAGCTTCGATGGTGAGAGGCCAAGATAAAATTTAGATAACAATGATTGTGGTACGGTGAAAAGAGAAGACAGAAGTACGCTCGAAAACGATCTCCTTATTTATGGAGAAAATTACAATGATTAGGGATAATTGCGTTACTTTTCCCGGTTTAAGGATCGCTAAAAAGCCCATTGTACGATAACACGTACATACATCGACCGTTAGGCTTCCTTTTACAGAACTTTTTAATCACTCTCGCGGCTCCAAAGATTCCATATATGTGTAAACTTCAGCATTGTTTGGAAAATTGAATTTTTATGATAACACAGCTTTGGACATAATTGGAAGGAAAAAGGTACGAAAAACATCATTTTATAGAGAAAGCTCGTGTATGCGTGTTGTGCAATGAAATGTTGCTACGCAATAATCTACCTAATTCGTATGTAATGGTGGGGTTATCATGCTGGCTCGTGCATCAACGCAATGTACATTTTGCGGTCAATTCAAGCCGATAATTTTATCATAACGTGAGGGCTCAATGGTAATTGTTTCCAAATAACAGATGCTTCTCCCCTAACAGATACTTTTGCTGAATTTCCATGAGTTGCTTCTTCACGAATACAAATTTCGCGTGGTACTCGAAAACTGATGGTAACTTTCGTAATTAAATTCAGAATATTGGTATATTGTACCGAAATAATTAATATACTGACCAGTTTACATCATCGCATTATTCGCTCAATTAAATGCTTTACTGGGTTGACCGGAAAATTCATGCCGATTTTTAAGTAAATAAGTAAATTCCATACTTTAAAGCAATAATTCCTTTATTGTATAAGATATTTACCGATTTTGTTCTACAACTTTTCGCCATCTTGCGAGAATTAAAAATTTTGTTATCTTCTCTAAAATCGAAATTTCCATCTCTAAATTTTGCAAACCATTTACGAACAATGTTTTCTCATAGAGGACTTTCTCCGTAAACGTTACATACCTCATTTGCTGTTTCAATGGAATTTTTCCCTTTTTGGTAAAAGGAAAACGTTAAGTGTCGGAAATGTACTCTAATTTCTTCCAACTTCAAAACAGTATAACTCCGTGAAGAAAGTAGTATTATAACGAATAGACTTTCAAAAGACATGTGAAAAAAGAATCTTCCAGAACATATACGAACTTCATATGTTTTCATCGCATTTTATTTATTCAAACACTGCTTATCGAAAATCAGCACGAACTTTCGGGTCAACCCAATAATTAATGGGCATGAATTAATCCTGATTTTGATTTAAATGCGGTAAATTTTTATTGCTCCACAAAATATAAGTTGCTGTTCGTGAAAATTCATTCTATTCGTCATGTATTATTAATTTTTGCGTGGATTGAAAAATTAATAGGAGCATCGATCTAAATGGTCGTAACTTTGCGGTTCATCCTTTAAAACTGTTACAAATCGGATAGTCTCTTATTAATAATGGTAACGATGAAAAAATGTCATTCCTTATTTTGAAAGTTTTACTGTTGTATACAATCCAACAGAGATAGAATAATTTTAATAGTTTCAAAAAAATTTCAGTTCGGTGAAAGAAAATTGAACTTTTTACAGGTCGAATTCAGTTTCTACATGTTCTCTATAGTTTTAAATTTCAGGGAGATACATTCAAATTTTATTTCGATTAGTGTTTCAAAGTTCGTTTGTAAAACATAATTCATACATTGACTACAGCGCACCATTGTTACAAATTTACAGGATTTTAATGGTTGTCTGTTTGAATGTTAAACGGAATAGCGCGTGCAGTTATCTTTTATGACCAACGATACATTTCTACCATATTTCGTATCGATCCTTTTTTTTAAATTATTTTCTGTGTTCTGCGTGGTACATCTGTTCTATGATCATTTTTGTTTTTTTTACCTGCGCTTTTAAAGAAAATTGTTTCTAGTCTACGTAAAAGTAATGGAAAAATTCATCAAAAGTTTGTTTAAAAAATTCACGATATATCAGTAATGCAAGTGTAGTGATATCTCCTACGTTCTGCCATCAGAGGGACGGACTAACCGCGAATTCTCCCATTTGTATATATACAGAGTGTCTGTTTTATCTCAATACAGTGAAATATCTCTGATTGACCAGTGTTTTTCGTTAATAATTCAAAAACGAAGCTTCAACCAACGTTTTGGTAAAGGAAAAAGTTGTTCAAAGTCACCCCAGCAACCCCCCATTTCCGGGTGTTACACTCTTTACGAAACACCCTGTAGATCCTCTCACAAGTAAAAATAAATTCTTATGTTTTACATCAAAACACAATAATTTGCGAATTTTCTTTAAAAAAAAAAAAACTATTACCATGTTTCCTGACCGTCACACATCCAGCATTCAGCTAACCGTGCTTTAGAATAAATTGCCTGAATACGGTGTAACAAACAACGAGCAACTTTAATATTCGGACACTGCTTATGCAATTTTTATTTTGTCGCACTGTAACTTTGTCTATGATAAAGAAGAAACATATTTGGTTGCATATTAAACTGCGGCACAGATTTCAGTTACGAAAAGTATAATCTATTTTAGACAAAATATGTTATGATTTTCATGTTATAATAATATTCAGATACTTCTAACAACTTCTAATTTTTTTCTAATTTTCAAAAAACAAGAAGTGATTTAATATTTTGTCGAATATCCTCGACGAACTACTTCTTTCAAGCAGTTATACATATTGCAAGTTATTTTTTTTTTTGAATATTTGTTTGTCAATGTTACTCCATACTTTTTGCAACCATTGTTCCCTGCTTCCAACTTCCTTTTTTAATTATCGTAATTTTTCTAATTCGTCCATATAATTCGTCACATAAACTCTCGATAGGATTTAAGTTTGGTTATGTGGTGACGGCTGTATATAGTAAATATTTTTGTATAAGTAATATAATATATTCTTGTATACTTGTAGAATTTAATTTTATTTAAAATCCCCATTCTCATTGCACTTTTGAGTAAACTATTGTTTTTTAAATATTGACGTATTTTTTTCCATTTTTTTCATTTCTTTTATCCATTATATCGCCGGTAAAAAACACCCACTCCAAATGTTGAAATACATCTCCATACGAGTACATCTCTATCTCCATACTCTACATTTGATTTTGTATTTTTAATTTTTCTCCTTGATCCAAACATTAAATTCACTTTTGTCGCTAAAAATATCATTCTACCATATACATTCTTTTAAAACAAACTCTTAAAATAAACTCTACGTTAAATCAGTATCCATCTTTCGACACCCCGGTATCTTTTGAAGAGAGTATTTTTCGCCATAACTCTTTAATTATGCAGAATAAAGAGATATGTTTCAAGTAAATGATATTAGGTTGGTAAGAAATTAACGTCGGTTTTGGAGTTTTCAAACTTTGACACTTAGTTTTGAGATAACAATTACTTCTTCTATTTATGTTATAATATCATTTTATAGTGCTGATGTTGCTCTACACGCTGGTAGGTATGCTTTTGTTTTCACTGTTAATTTGTGTTCACTTCAGGACTATTCACTTCAGGATGAATAGGAAGCAAATTTTATTATTTTCCTTATATGAGTATAAACTAGGTCATAAAATTGCGGAAACGACTCGGAATATTAACGATGCATTTGAACAAGATGCCGCGAATGGACGCGCATGCATAAAAAATTGCAACGATTAAAGCCAACATTGGCCAATTGTAAGGGCGCAATTCTTTTCATCGCACAATTAACGCTACAAAAGTTGAACGAATTGAGCTATGAAACTCTGCCTCATCCAGCATATTCCCTGGACCTATCGCTAATCGACTACCACTTTTTCAAACACCCCGACCACTATTTGTAAGAGAAGATCTTCGCCAACCAAGCTGCTGCTGAGAATGCATTCAAAGAATTCATCAATTCTAGAACACCAGCAATTTACGCTATTGGAATTAAAAAGCTCATTTCTTGTTGACAAAAATGTGGTGATTGCGATGGATCTTATTTTGGCTAAAAAAGTTTATTCTAAGTCGAGATCTGTGGATTTAAAGATGAAGTTTAAAAACCGACATTAATTTCTTACCAACCTAATACTAAGTTCGATAACAGCTATCTGAATAATAATAATAAAAAAATACGTAATTCCATTTGTAAAAAATGAAGGGGGCTCCTTTGGCCTCTTAACACTTTACTGTCACGAGTTAACTTGTTTAAAATGTAGCCTTTTGATAAATATTGTGCCCTATACAATGCATTCAAAATTTACTGCAACTATAAGTTACAAAAAAAAAAAGAAAATTTCCTGCTAGAAATAGCTAGAGAATGTGTAACGGATAATTCAATTGCGGAAAAATAGTACGGGATATTTTTGGTCCGAAATAGCCGGTCAGCGAAGTGTTAAGAGCTCCTCCTTATTCCAAATGATTAATCCCCCTGTCTGATTCAATATAGAAAACATTCGAGTCAATATTTACAGTGGTTTCAACGAAAACGGCTTGTTATATTTCATCTAGCTCACCCTGTACAAGCAAAATATATTTTTCTTCATTTTTAACAAGCTGACAGTGTGACAAAGTGAAAACTGTATAGCGTCCAAACATTAAAATTACTCACTGTATGTATACTCCAATCTACTTTAATCAACGAACTGTGAAAACGCACTTAATACGACATATTAAATTCATCTAGCAGTGAGCAATTTTAATTTCACGTGAAAATTACAAAAGTTGCCTCCACTTTCCATGTCGAGACACATTTATTTGTACACAGTAGTGCACACATTGCGTTTTTTTTTGTATATTTCTTTTATTATGTCAATCTTTTATATTAGCTATTTTATTGAACAACGATCATCTTGGTTAACCCTCTTTCTTCTTCTCCAGTGAAAAGACCAACGAAAGATCAAGGAAGTACATGATTGCAAATTAATTATTACGAATATACAACAAATTATATACATTGTATGTCCGGTTTATCTCAGAACACGGAAGTATTTCTAAAACTACGAATGATACAAAAACATGTTTCAGAAGAAAGCTGTAACGTATAAAGAGCGACATATTGTTCTGGTACTTTTTTAACCTTTCAATGATTTTGAAAAGCCCTGTAAAGGTCATATTGAAGTTTTCAAATGGAAACATATACAGTAGTGCACACATAACAGTCCGGATTTTTGCACACTTAAGCGTCCGTCGCTATCCCCACCAATTCTTGGAAATGGGACATCGGAGTGGAGTTCGAGCGTGCCGAGTGAAACAAAGTAAATCGATATCGACTCCTGAATGTGAACAACCGACCCTTGATATATCGGTATCCTACTCAACACATCTCCTCTCTTCTGTTTAGTTAAATTCGCAGAAGTCACCTCCCCACTTAAGCGGACGCTTATACGTATGTAGATGTGATTCGAAACGGCCAACAGCGAGGCGCGCTTTCGATCTTTCGTTTTGTCAACCCGAAACCTCATCATCGACATTTTACACGTGAAATGCGTGCAGCGCTACGCATCTAGGCAAACCGAATTCTATAGGTGACAGGTGTCTGATGCAAATAAACCGCGGATGAGTAAATTTGTGAAGCAAGCAGAATTTAATTCGTTATCTAACGCATGGACATAAACGTGTCATCTATCATATACATTCACGAATGGAGAAGCCGCTTAACCGTGCCCGACGGGGCTTTTGACACATTCCTTAGCGAATCCCGCGTACCTTTGAACCACACATCAGGCCTGAAAGCGTGTTTCGTGATACCGGTATAATCGATGCTGAAGATTTCCGCCACGCATTACCCACGGCTGTAGTTACGCAGGCGCACGCATTGTTTCATTCAATTCCAATGCGACGCTGGCTGAATTAATTTCCGGCCATCCGACTTGATTTTAATCGCCGATTTTAGAACCTGCTGGAACACTCGGAAAACGCTGTCGTTTGTAATTAAGACTATTTTTAACTATACGCAGTTTTATTTATTCTGATTATCCTCGTACCGCACTTGTTTCCTTTTGGAGATGAATTTAGGGAGAGGTTGGAAAAATCGCTTTCTGAGAAAATAATATGTAATTCTTCCTAATTTGCTGGTTAAAATCACATAATTTATTAAAATCAGACGAACAGAAAATGTTTTATCATATTTCTTGTATAGAATTGTAGGCCAGAAATTACGAACGTGTATTTTTTTTTTCTTTCAAATTGTTGTAATTTTTGAACTCTTTTTTTAGGGGTGATTTTATCTATTTTAGTATGGAAATTACCAAAATTTGGAAACACAGAAAAAATGAAAAGAGGAAAGGAGAAATAAGCTTCTGTTTTAATCGTGATTTCCCAAAAATTAACATTTTCAATATTTAAGGTAAAGGTACCAGTAGTTGACCAGTTAAGAGAAATTCTCCACGCGAACAATAGTAACCACTTGCTCTGTGATTAAATAGCGAGAGTCGATGCCTGAAGATACTCTTTAAGCCTTCTAGATGATGTAACAAGACCAATTTTTAAAAAAAGTTATGTTATAAAAATTTTAAAAACATATTTAAAAATTCAGTTGTTGCTTCAGAAGTTGACCACTCTTAAAAATGAAAATACTAGTAACAACACACTAGTAGACTAGTAGAAAACACAGTCTTTTCGTTAGTAGTTGACCACTTATACTAGAAGGAGGGTTAAAGCAATAATGTTGGCAATCATTTTAGTATTGTATATTTTTAACAATTACCAGCACAAGTTATAATTAGAATAGAAAGTAGAAATAAAACAATTCAATTCCATAACAAGTTCAATTCGGGAACAGAGTAGACGTTGCGCGTTCTGCTCGATTTCGTGGGCTCATTGATATGAGAAACTACAGCCTTCCACTCATAGTCCAGCACATCAGGCTTCTCTGGCCACTTCCATAATCGTCCGTACATTTCCATGGATGAAATAAAAAAAAATTTTTTTAAATAAATAAATAAATTTCTAAAATAAATAATTAAGTAAATGCATTTTAATTTTCCGGTGGTGTTTATAATATCACGCACATGGTTATTTTAAAAAAGTGGACACTGGACGGAGTCAATAATTGACCGTGGATCAGTCAATAGTTGACCATGCGGTCATCCACTAAAACGCAGTATGCTACAAAATTTAGAACTATATTTTGTACTTCTAACAAAGTTAAATGCAAAATGGATACATTATAAATCGTAAACAAAAACGTTACATTTATCACTTAGAAAACGCTGTGAGAATTTAACAAGTAAATAATTCAGTCACGAAGAGTTCCCAACGTATGGATTTGTTCACCTGAACCGTACAGCTGTTCTTAACAGAAACGTTAAGGAAATAGCAATATAGAGGCATATTACTTACCTTAATGAATTTAGACGTCCGTTGTTACTACGCATACTTCATTTCACATGTAATTGTTTTGAAATTTAATGGATAGATGTCTTGGCATGTCAGGTGCATTTTTTTCAAAAGAGAATCACTTATGAAAACCTTATTTTTTACGTTTTTCTAAAAACTGGTCAACTACTGGTACCTTTACCTTATGTACCTTTTTCTCAACCACTGCAAGATATATAGAAACTAAATTTTAACCACATGTTCCTTGTTGGCAGATAAAAGAATTGATGTGTAGGTTTTACTGCATCTTGCTTCGTTTCTTATTAACATTTTCTTATTCATAAATTTAAAAAAAGTATTTTTCTTAAACTTATATTTCTGCTTCTAAGCAATATTTTTAAATTCTAACGTATAAATATGTATAAAAAGAACCAAAAGTCATGTGAAAAAATTTGTAGCAAGTATCTATAACGACAGATAGGTATTTTTGAAAAAATGTATATAAATTTGACAAATTTAACATTGGTAAGATAGAGATTATCTCTCCCCTTAAATTAGATGGTTGTTTTCAAACTGTTATGCTCGATCGATTGTAACGAAATTGATCTGTTAGGGATCATAGATTAATTTGTTCGATATTAGTGCTTTATTTGCAGTCCGCAATTTGTGGTCTGATAATAAGTCAATTTGCAGCATTCGAGTGTATAACTATAGCAAATGTACAGACAGATAATATATTACCTTGATTAAAGTCAACATCATTTCACTTTACCACTAATCTAATATTAGATCAGGAGCTTCTGTCGTTTCCATTTACACGATGTTTAACTTACACTTAGTTAGCAAGTCGAAAAGCTCTAAAATACTATGGTTTTTCAAAAGAAGCAAAAAAGTTTAAGGGTTAAGGTAATGATGAATAGAATAAAGTGCCTATTAATAGGTGTATATAAAATAACTATTAATAACGATTTTGAAAATGACTATATCAAAATTTAAAAATCAAGCTAATTCCATTCCAGTTTCTTTAAATAAACGCATAAAATTTTATTTGAATAAATAGAAACGGGACAAATTAAATAAGAGTATATCCATCATTTGCAGAAATGCGGAGACATATGTTAGGCGTATTTGTCATAAGAATGGATTGTAAAATATGTATCAGGTAAAAGAATATACATATTATAAAATAAAATGAGATTCGTTATTCATGTTTGTGAAAAATTCGAAAAAAATTTAATTTTACCTTTTGCGATAAAAAGCAAAGGCTTTAAAAAGTCTCAAATACATGCAATTATAGCGCACACAACTTCGTGACTTAAATTTCATTTATACAGCAAATTAGTAAATATTACAATGCCACGAATACCATTTGTAAATGGCAATATATTTTACTGTATAAATACACGGAATGTCTATAAAACGGTCCAAAACATTAATGGACATTATATTACAATTATTACGTAATATAATCCTATTATACGCACTCACATGTACCAAATAATTTATTATTTGAGAATTACAAAACATAATATGATTGAAAATACCTCAACTTTGTAACGCGTTAAATCTATGACCCCATTGAAGTCCGTCGGAAATCACCGTGAGAACCGTTTCATCCACGGAATAATTTAACTTCCTGGGTGCATATTGATGCCGTATGTCATGCATTTGCGTATGCCTGTACTCAACCACGATACGAATTTCAACGATTCACAACTGCCTAAATTTCACGCCACGTCCTTTTCATGCACCTAGCGGAATCGTTCTTTCTCCGCCCTTTAAAAAGTCTCGAATAGCAATGACCCTTAAATAAAGGAGCGAATTCACATTCGAATCGAAAAAAAGAGGTGACCGCGAAAAAAAAGGATTCTAAAAGCGATTGCAATCGTTGGTGCATTTTAACGGGTGCGGACCAAGTGAACGAATATCGAGGGGAATTAATTGAATTCCCACGACGGACCTTCTTCCCTGCGTCGCGTCGTGTTGCGGACAAATTTCTGTTCGCCGTTTCAACAAACTTTAACCTCTGTAAAATACAACGACAGCGCCTCCTTTAACATTCCTGTTTCCTTTCTCTTCTTTTTTCTTTTGGTTTTTGACTTTCATATCGTTGGGAAAAAAGAGGGTAAACGACGGTTCGAGTGTGCATTTACCAGAGATTAAAGAGCCTTTTGACGATGCTGGAAACTGATGCTGATAAAACGATTAAATTGCTTCTGCTATTCAAAGTACATTTGAAAAGAAATGCAGTACGCCATTTGTGTGCAGACTATGCGTTTGAACAAACGATGGTAGTTTAAATGATAATAATATCACTTATACTTTCAATTGTTATAGAGGGTAAACCGCATAAAGTGATCACCTTAAATTATTCTTTGGTTAATGGACCGATCGAAATTTTCTTTATGTCGCATAATACGGACCAAGGGACCCTTAAAATGATTATAGTACACTTTTTATCAGTTTTTTTATTTTATTTTCAAGGTTACTTTTAGTACTTTACAGATATAAACCTGTACTTCTTTTACGCTCACCTTTCAGAGGATGTTGAAACGATATTCAAAATGGTGTCCATCACTTTCAATACACGCACATAGACGACAAATAAATGATTGTTTAGGTCTTTCTGCGACATGTGCACTTATTTACACGAAACTAAAAGTAACCTTAAAAACTTGAAAAAAAGACAGTGATAAAAAGTATAGGTATCATAGTCATTTTAAGGAAGTATTCTAGTTTAGACTTTTCGAAAATTTAGGTTTTCGAAATTATGTTTGCAGAAGGATTTTCCCGAATTCGTAAAAATAACGAATTTATAGGTATTTAAAGAGCACTACACACAGCTCTCAGCGTGCGACGTAAATTTTGGAAGTAATTAAATCGATCTACGAAGATCAATCTGCAGAAAATTATTCAAGAGCTGACTAAAAGCGGAAACACAAAATAATAACGAATCCCTAAATTCGTTGATTTGAATTTTTGCTCCAAATCATATACATGCATACATACATTCAGGAACAGTATCGAGATCGTCACATTTTTAGCCGTCACTATGTTCAACGAGGGATTTTCATCAATTCTGCGTGTACTGTGACCGCAGGAACCAGAAAAAAGTTGACATTCAAACTTCAAAGTGTCTCCATTCTTTTAGTTTTCAATATTTTCTTTAATCCTGGTTCATACCATAGCAACATTCATTCTAATCAAGAATCTTTTTGGTTTTTTCTTTTCAGATAAGTAGAATGGTCTCAATCAGGTCAGCCAGTAGGACTCTTCTTTTTTTAAAGGGACCGTACTAAATAACTTATAATTTAGTCAATTTTGATTATTTTTACTTAAAAAGAAATGGCGAGTATTCTTAAAACACAAATAAATATGTGTGCAAAAAAATTGGTACTAAAATGTTTTATCGTTTCTTTATAAAAAAAGGCCTAAAAAATGACACTCTAGACTAGAATACCCCCTCAGTCCACTAACAACAGAATAGTATAAGGTGATTATGTTACACGATTCACCCTATAGTCTCTAAATTTGATAAAATTTAAAAATGAAAAAATTTTTCGGGCATACTGATAGAAGAGTCGGAAGAATGTAGGCAGGACTAAGTGTGGGTTAGCTTCTGTCTAGTTGCCATGTCAGCACCGATGCTGCTAACCGTACTACCACGGTTTAATTAAACGAAGGGGTCGTGTTCGTTGAACGTATTACGAACTTCCTCGATTGACGTTGATTCCGTTGTTGGAACAAGAAAGAAAGAGCAGAGTATCTTATTCTTCTTCGTAATTAAAACGTCCGCGGCTATGACGAGACGTCCGCCGGTCATTACTTCCTTAGTATCAATTAGTAAGCTGATTCAACTATTTTAAGTTCCCATCCGACACAATGTATTTTTCACGTTTAACAGAAACGCACTAATATACATGACTGGTGACTGAAATTTGTAATAACGGGCAATGATCAGTACATTGACGCATAAAGAAGGTCAGAAGTGGAAAAATTGAATTGTTACGTTTATTTTCTTTATAACAGATTTCACATTTCCTGACTAGTCTGATGAAGCAAAGTGGAAAAATATTATTGCTAAATTTACTCTAATAAAGTAAAGAAAGAGCAATAACATGGGGTATATAACTAAATTTTGAAAAAAAATGGAGTTGAGTTAGTCTGGCTCTGAGGTACAGAATTCATTCATACAGTAGATTTGCCTAAAAACCAGTAATAATTAGACCTGTACTATGAACGATCGAAATCACAATCGCTGTCAGTGCAGTTACACTAGCTAACATTTGCAATCAAACTTTGCAGGTTTGTAGGGAACCTCAATAGTGTGGATTTGGTTTTAATAATATGTTGTGAGCGATGGCGTGAATGTCGTGTGTTTCTTTTGAATTTGTGTGAACGATCTAGGATAGACATGATATATGGCTGATACTCGAATTGACTCGAGATTGGGGAAACGGGCAGTGTCCTAGAGAGAAACAGCGAGTAAACAGTAGAACCGCGTTGTTAATGATAACAAAGAGTGCGAGAGCATGTATGCGAGAAAGAATAAGAGAGCATTGATCAGGTTATTATTATTCCTTTTATGTGTCTTTATCGTTATTGTGCAATTATTATTATAAAATATATTCGTGTTAAACTTTCTACCACGTGTTATTCACCCACAAATAGTAGTATTATGCAATTTTTCTTTTTTGTCACTCTTTCGTTCTTCAGGGTGAAAATCCCCATTATACATATATTAAATAACGTATCATTTGAAGTGCAACAGCGAGCGTTCGGGATGAACACAACAGTTAAAATAATTAAAATATTGTATTGTCAGATAAGTTAGTACACATATCTGTACTTATAATGAAATTCTGCATGTCTTTTGACCTGACAAGATTAAAATTTTTTTAAATAAAGGTGGCCGGGAATATTTTCTTAATTTAAACATTAACATTTTCATTACGCTTTCATAGATCATAAAAGATCGTTAAATTTTCACTCTAACAATTTTTTTATATTTACTACAGTTCTTAAGGTATACAGGAAAATAGGAAATCACACATTAACCTTTAAGAGGTGTTCTCACTATGAAAAACCAAAAAGTAGCAAAAAAATAGAATTATGCGATTGTTTCTATTGACGTTTTGTGATTATTTCTATTGATCTATAAACATCAAAAATTTCTAAAAAATCGAAATTTTCAAATTACCGAAATTCTCTTATTAGCGAACAAGTTTCTGCACCGACTTAATCAAAATCGACAGAAACAGCAAACAAGAGAAAAGATCAGCGAAATCTTCTAACAGCTGCAGCACCGTATGCAACTGCAGGTCCACTGCAAATGGGCAGCCCTTTAACGCTTCAAAATGCTCCGGAGCACTTGCAATTCAGAACGCGACGAATCACAAGGGCCGGTCATGCAGAAAATACTACAAACGATTTCGTCCTTTTGCTGGCTGATTCAATCTTCGTCCACTTTCGTGCGGCAATCGATCTCCTTAGTCCGCACGTTCGTGCAGGTATCCATTGCCAGGAAAAATCTATGAAAGGTTCACTCTTCGAGCTCTACCCCGAACAGTTGCGCCGGAAAGGAATCAGTTTTCCGGCTGGGGGCTGCCTAACCTCTCGTTGCATTCGTGCTCAATCGCCGCGACCCCGATATCCTTTTCGGCATCTTCCTTAACTTGGCCGTATCGTCGAATAGAATCTACCCCCGTGCTCAAGTCGATCCTCCATTCCGTTCAACGGGTATGAAGTTCGCGCGTGAATATATCTATCTTTCCCAGGCAGAGCAAATATCTTCGTAGTAGCAAATCGGCGCGAATATCAAACGACCTTGTAAATGATTAATGGAGCACGCTTAAACAACGCGGAAACGTAGAATCGCCACGTCCGAACTTTTTGCTGACTGGCCGTTTCTTATGAAGCAAGTTTAAACGGAGTTATGCATCGGATGATATAGGACGGGACAAGATTCACTTCCGTTCGGTGAAACTAAAGCTTCGGAGGAGCATGGAGCTTTCATTTTCTTTAGTCAGGTATATGTATTTCCTTCGTGAAAAGTGGAAACTGAATTGATTAGTGTTTGTATAGATGGAACACTAAATGGAACAAGTTTATGTGCACCTGTTTATTAATATATTTCATTGAGGTGTTGCAGGAAATTAAAATTGCAATATTCATTAATCCATTGACATATTTTACACTTGGACGACCAGATCCTTAGAATCTAATTAAATTGTCAAAAACTAATAATATTATGTAACATTTTATTTTAAGCAGAATAAATGTAAAATAGTAGAGAAAATGGCTTATCTTCTCGTAAAACTAGCAATAAGTCGTCCAAATTTATTTACATTTATATACATATACCTGTTAACTGAGGTTAAATTAATAAATATTATTCATATTTATTATTTAACGAATATAAGTTAATAAATCATTGATAAACCAATACCCAGAACGCAGTAGTTTATTTATTTATTTAAATTTATTGTTAAAGGATTATTCATTTTGAATTATGCTGTCATGCCTGTATTAAACACAAGATACATTATACAGTAAATTCTCCACAAGTGTCAGTCTGCAAGGAACCTAAACCTGACACTTGTAGAGTCAGGGACTACGTTTTCGAACCTCGCGCCCGCCTTTGTAGTTTGCCGAACGTAGACAAGGACAGCGAATAAAAGATAAGGATGAAACGTGAGTCGAGGCAACCAAGCGATTTAAATACCAACCTTTTTAATTTTACGTTTTTTTATCCCGAAATTTTTCTTAACATATTGATGAGATTTTTCTGATGAAAATGACATCAAACGCGACATACTTTGAACAACATTTTCTTATTAACACGTTCACTGTCTGGCGTGACAGTGAATAAGTAAATGTTCAAATTATATCGTGTTTGATCTCATTTTCATCAGAAAAATCTCACCAACATGTTAAAAAAAATTTCAGATGAAAAAAAGTAAAATTAAAGAAATTATATTTTTCTATTATGAATTGTCGAGCCGTGAAATCTCGTAAAAGAAACCGAGTGGTGTAGCGTTACACGCTTGACTGATAGCGAGCGAGATAACATAGGCGCAGCAATGACGCAGCCTAGGCGTAGGACCATCTATACTGACACTTGTAGAATCCAAACTGACTGACACTTGTAGAGAATTTACTGTATTCCCATTTGCAGGAACCAAGATAAAATAACCGGTTGTAATTTATATTCGTTTCTAATTATAAATTAGAGAGATTCAATTTCGACTCGAGGGGTGAATCCACGTATGTAACACTAAAGTAACAGTAACCAAGCAAATGTTTGTCATCATTGTTATATTTTCTTACACCTCTTACCTTTGTACCGAGCTTTAAAAGTATATTTAAAATACATTTATAATAGTCGATAATACATCGAAAGTATTCGAAAAAATTCGTCAATCGCTATAGTTGGTACAGGAGGCATTTCTAAACGTATGTTATACCGGGTGCCGTACATAAAACTTTTACGTAAAAATTTTACTTGGTAATAATGTACTGTACATTCACATATGGTACGGTAAACAAACGGTATTTTTAACTTAAAAAGACTTTCATTTAAACAATATACACGTTTATCAGCAGTTTCATTTCAGTACGAAATACAACTTTAAAACTGTATTTTACGTTTGGTGCCGGTTTTATGTGCGTCACCCAGTAGTTTCGAACCTCGCATATTCCTGAAAAAAATAATAGAAAACAGGGGCAATCATTCGTGTATCATTTAGCAACGTTACGAAGTCATGAAAAATTTGATCAACTTGAAGCTTGAAAAACAATTCGGGAGATCCTGTGCAGTGATATCTTGACGAAGTAGGTTATTAGGTTAATGAATAATCTCTGTATCTTTAATCTACGTACTTTCTACAGATGAGGTTTATTGTAAATATTCGACTATAATGGGTTTTGGAACGGGTTCACAGAACGATGCTGCACTATTAGTGGAAATTCAATTCATTGGTCTGCACAGGCAGACGAAGTATTTTTGGCGAATACTGTTTAAAATTAACGGCGCGTACGCTTGCGGGCTGATTTTGCGGGCAAATGAACGGCACCGGTGGCCCTGGTGTCAGTGGCAAGCACCATCCGGAGGTGTGTACAATTAGCAATTATAATTGCACGACGACTAATTGGTAAACAGTAGTTATAACAATGGACGTTCATCGATCAGCGGCTTGGGAACCGGCCGTGGTGCCCACTTGTAATAATTGTCAGTTCAACGAATCGCAATTGAGTGGTACTCGTTTACTAGACGAATGATCCTTCAGTTAATGGCACATTGTTTCGTTTTCTATTTGTACAAGTCACTTTTATTTCTGCAATTATTTTTCTTTCATTCATTCTGTCGCGAAAGCATTTTCGTTGCCTATTGTCCCAAATGTTTGTACAGAATACAAGGAGTGACAATAATTCGTTTAAAAATTTCAGTTTAAAAATTGAACAGATGCGAGGCCATCGCCTTCGAAATAGTTCCCCTGAGGCTGCACATATGCATTCCAGTGTCAGATTTATTTACCTTAACATTTCTGGCATCTGTTTTAATACCCGCGTTGCATTATTTCGAATTTCAGGAACCCACCACAAAATACGCCCCTTTCATGACTTCTACTCGAGGAAGTATAAAAAAGTCACAAGGAGATAAATCAGGTGAATACACGGGGCGCTCCAACATTGTGACGGATTTGGAGTTTAAAAACACTTTTACTAGGATAGCTGAATATGCGGGTGCATTGTCACGATGCCACAACATCCAACACAAAGCAATTTCAGGTCGAATACTGTTCCGTACCGAACATTTTTTTTGTCTATTTTCGCATCGAGCCTTTCTCCTTTTATTTTTAAACAAAACAATTTCAGGTCGAATACTGTTCCGTACCGAACATTTTTTTTTGTCTATTTTCGCATCGAGCCTTTCTCCTTTTATTTTTATAGCTTAAGGAAATTGTAAGACGGGCCTGAAGAATCCGCGACCCATAGGATTAGCCGGGGCCGTTATTAAGCGCGTACCCTCGGTAATTTCACCACCAGAACTCAGTTTATTAACCATTGTCCCGATTTTCCAATTACTGAACTAGTGTCTTCCTTCTCTCATGTCCTATCTCCTTTTTTCGGAATTCCCCAAAACCCCGACACCTCATCCTTCTACCACCACTTCCCACCACCACACCCTACGACCAATACTTAATGTTCTTATTTCTCCCATTTTTCACTTCCAAAATTAAACTCCGCCCTCAGTAGCTGAGATGCGTGACTTCCTCTGAATTTCGAATCAGTATCATTCTGAACGTTAAACAACCAAGTATTGAGTCAGTCCGAGCGCTGAACGCATAATCAAGTCGTTTATATTATAACGTTGGAGAAAGGGTTTTCCGGGATCGCTTCAGACCTCGTTAGAAAACAGTCCGATTTTTCTCTCGTGATCCAAGTTTGAAACATAACTCAAACCGACGCGAGTACACGACAAATACGTTTCATTCGATCAAACGAGTATCTAGAGTGGGTCAAGTAGGGCACGTGCCCTGGGCGTCAATGCCAGAGAGGCGTGATAAAGCAGAAAGAAATAGTGTTTGTTAAATAAATTTATTTTCACAGTTAATCTTACTAGTTTACGCTTGTTATTCGTGTGCTTCGCATGCCTCTTTAGGCGCAGCATCCTCCAGTGGTCTTATACCAGACTCGGCTGTTTTCGACCAGTCCGTCAACATCACATTTTTATTTTGCACCAGAGTCAAAATCGTGTTTAACAAAGAAGTAGAAGAGAAAAGGTGGAATTGGAATAATCTGAATTCGATTGACACGATGACACATGCTTCTACGCTACCTCACACAATATTATTCCTTCTCTGTAACACCTTTCAAGGATATTCTTCTCCGCACATTAACTGTCTTTCGTCAAAAAGAGAATAACAGGACAAAAAATCATAAAATGTTTAAGAACAGTTTTTAAGTTTGTAGAAAAGAGATTCATCATGCGAAATATTTTTACACCTATTCCTCCCCAATCAAACTCTATATAATTTATATTTTTACATTTACAATATAGAAGTTATTTCGGAACTGTGCTCCTCTATTCCCCTTGTTTATTCTGTATTTTAATTACTTTTCGTGGCTGTTTAACTGCTTTACGTATGCAAACAATATTGTTGCGTCGTGGAACTTGATCAAATCTTATGATCCGGAGTTCTGGCGCAGGTTCATGATTGTCCTTGCTGGTTCGAGGTGTATTAAAACTTCGGTGTTGGGTTAGATGTTTTTTATTTTGATTAGATGTTGTAAATGTTTTGATGAATTCTGGGTTTGATTACATGTTGTAGATGTTTTGATGAATTCTTGGTTTGATTAGATGTTTTTTAGATGTTTAGTTGAATTTGGATTGTTCGTTTCGTGACTATGTGTCTCGTGCACTCGTCTTACAGTGATTGACGATTTTCAGGTGTGTAGGTGTACATATAGACATTAGGTCGGTTCTGATTGGTGGTTGTGTCATGGAGGTGGAAAACATGGTGCGTTCCGCTATTGGTCAACGAAAACTGTGACCTTTTGGTAACGAATGTTTTATGGTCCCGAGTGTTTTTGGGACCTATTGTCTGAGTGTCGCGCTGGTGCGTCCACGGGGGGTATATTGCGGTCTGCCGAACGTCGACACCTCGGTCTGGCGGCCAAATGTGACTAAGTTGTTTATTGCTATAATCCGCCGAACCGAGACTTCGTTGCGTCCTAATCAGGTCCCAACAAATATGATGTTTCCGAAGGAATTAAAACATTTTTCCTATATAAATTTAAAATAGGCCGTGAGACAGCTGAATTATGCCGAAATATATAAAAAAAAAATGTTTCGAATTAAAAAGACGCTAATCTTTATAAAAATTGAATATATCAGTTGGTTACCCAAAGTCATTAATACTAATGGTACATATTATTTTTGTTAAATAAAGATAATTATTTTTGAAAGTACATCGTTATTATTTCGACCTACAAGAACGGCAATTTCATGTGGGACAACCTAATAGTTACGTCAACGAAGGGCAGCCGTCCGAACATTGAGAAATACTTAGAACGCCGCCAATTGTTGTTCACTTTTCTTCGTGTCACGAATAGCAAAGGTTCGAAACGCCGCGCCGTAAAACGTGGTCGAAATTGAAACGAAAGAGATACGATCCGCTGGTTTCGTGGCTTCTTAACGAGCGTCGGCCGGTGTAATTTGTATTCACAGTGTGGGACCGGAATTGATGTTTCTCTCAGCAGAATTTCCTAGCGGAGAACAGATTCACCGCGGTGCAACGGCCAATATTGCCCATCGTTTTTCCAGACAGCGTTACGAAGCCTTCGACAGACTTCGCTCGGCGTTTTCTCTCGGCTGGTTCCATGGCAGGATGGTTTTCATGGTGGTCTTTCTTCAAAAAGGATAAAGCCTGGAGAGACGTACGGTGACTCTGAGGACGACGCGGCCGGATGCGCTTCAGGTGTGATGCGAAATTGATACGAGAAGCTGTTGAGATTGATTTCCGCATCGCAGAACGGATGATGGCAGTGGGCTCGCAATCCCCGTGGACCTTTCCAACTTACTCAGGACTGTCTACGAGGACTGCACAGCCGGTTCCTTCCATCTTGGATGGAAATAAGTCTGAAAATGAAAGGAGAATACCGTCTCCCACGGGAAATGTAACCTTCTTGTTCCTCATTTCATGAATCTCCAAGACAGGCCTTTTTCTCTTGTGGCATTGCTGGCCTTGCGAACGAAATGGTCCGCGGGAATACGTACTGGGGAGACCGTGTTCGAATTTCAGTATCTATTAAGATCGATCACGATCAGGTTTTTCGCAGGTCTTTCGCTTCTGAAACATTTTCCTTCGAGATTACGTAGCGAAGGTAGATCCTAACTAGAGGTCATTTTTTATACGCGGAATACATTCGGAATTCAGAAGGTGAATTATCGCAAGGAAAGAAATCACGTTTCGTGCCCTGTAAAAATTAATAAAATAAAAAAACCGAAGTAATCAATTAAACTGCTGAGTGAAAATAGGTAAACTCCTCATTACCTCTTCTTGAGAAAACTAAAAAAAAGCTATTTGCAGAAATAAGTGAATACGATCATGTTTCTGTTCACGCTAAATTCTATGTGAAAAGAATGGTAAAAATTTTTCATCATTAATATCAATATTTGTTAATGTTAATATTACTTTTATTTTCTGACAATTATTCAAATGTGAAATTGTACTTAAATTATTACACAGTTGATTTTCCATTTGTTATTTCCATTCAACGAGTTGATAGGTTAAATGGAAACGGCCTTTTCCCAGAATTTGAACGATGATTGCTACATAAGAAGATTGTGATCTCATTTCTACGGAACGTACAAGCTTACCAAGATAATCGCGTAATAGAATTTATTACGAACTACTTTGTAGGAAATTAAGTGACAGGCGACTTCGATAACGATTTTGTGACGTCCCGTGCAAGGCACTTTATATGAGCTCGTACGTGATGAAAAATATGCTACTTAAATAATTTAATAATTGCTAATAATTGAGGAAGGTACGGGAGATAAATTGAATTACTTTGTCGATAACAGCCAATAAACGTATTATAAAGATAACATTATATGTTTAAGAATAGTAATTTCTCAATGTTAAACTTATATGAATTCACGATGTGATCTCTAATTTTTCAACGTAGTTAGATAAACAGGCAAAATCGATATCACAGAACGTCGTCAGTGGAGATCGATAGTGTTGATGTACCTAAGCGTAAGTGCAGCGAGAAACGTCAAGCCATTGCAAGAACACAAACACTACAAGCCGAAATTACGTGTCGCCGACAAACATCTGCATACGAAGAACGTTAGAAGGAGGTTACATTTGACGAGCATACCACTTCAACTTTGATGTAATGCTAAATATTGTGTTACGGCGAACGTTTCGTTGCTTGTAAACGCAGACGTAGAATATATACCTATAAGAAAACGTGTTGCCCAAAGTTTAAAGGGAAATAAAAAAAAATGAAACCAAATATTAAGAAAAAGCAGACAATTGAACCTGAGCGTCAAAAGTAATTAGGCACGATAGAAATAAAAATACAACTGAAAGGGTTATCTTTATCTTTCTCAAATTATGCAAGTGAAAAATGGCAGAAAAATGAAATAAATAGCCTTCTGAAAAAGAAAACAACTATCACTAAAGATTTCTAGTTCAAATTTGATATTTTTAATTATGAAAGCTGCAAAAATTGAAAATTAAATCATGAACAACGTAATTGCCGGTGAAACAGTTTAAGGACTCCTTTTTAACGTCTGGAATTGCAAAGGTAGCAATTGTACTGCTTATCTAACGGGTAACATTCTTTAATTAGCATTATCTTTCAGAAGCAGTTGCACCGAGATTGAGATTTAATTTGTTTTTGTAAATAGTACTGCCTGTGAGATTGAAAGAGAGTACTGGGTAAAGAAGGGAAAAAGGGAGGACTCGCCAGGAGAATAACGCGAAAGAAATAAACAGGGAAAGAATGGAGCAGAGAGGAGAAAGTTGAGTTCCAAGTGGAGGTGAAATGATAAATTAAACCGAGCGCACTAATGTTCCGCCGCAAAACAAGACGGCCCAAACTGCAAAATTATGAAAGTTCCAAGACTAATTGTGAAACTTTCCACGATGTACAAAATTTCCGTAAACTCGCCGGAACCGTTAAGGTCACTTAGCCTTTTTCATCGAATCGAATAGCTATTTAATATCCATCTGGAGAAAGTTGTCTCCGATGATGGGCTGCTGAGTCTCAGGAAAGAAATGAATTTCAGAGGGAAAATATTTAGGTTCAAATGACATTGATATTGTCAAACGTTTTGGAATATAGAAAATACTCAATAACTCAATATCTCGTAAGTGAAGATAATAATTGGTGACATAATATGATGTGGTTATCATCGGCGCTTTAATTGACGATGAGTTTATATCGAAAAGTCATTCCTTTAGAGATTTACAATGGCTCTTGCAATTCGATTTTCTTTACCTGTGAGATTTTTAAAATGGAACTCACGGAGGTACAATTTGAATTTTTAGTGAAAAGCAGTCACTTCCATTTCCCAACCACTATACTCACTAGACTTTGTGTGACTTATTACCTGCTTGCGAAACTGAAGAGTTTACCAAAAGGACGCACTTTTCCAACAATTTTGAAAGCAATTTCTAAAAGTGCCTACAAAGAGTGTCCTCAGAAGTGCAGAAGATGTTGGCAACGATGTGTAGCTGTTGCAGGTAGTTATTTCAAAGGGGACCGTTTTTTAATTTAGAATAGGCGTTTATTAACTTTTTATATAAAAATTTTAATGAAAGGTAAATCCTGGTATTTATGGAACAAACCTTGTACTGGTTCTCGATATCGTATTATTAAACCAATCGAAACATTAATTTGCTTTTCAATATTGTAAACAAAGGTATCGTTTTCCTGTAAGATATTTACCGTAGCACTCAGTTGCACGATTAAAATGGAATAGGATTCGGTATTCAATGAAGTTTCAAGTTTCGTGGAATCTTCGAAAACTGTTCTATATTGCGGTATCACTTAAAAAGGATTCGGTTTTCCAGACAGTACGGTCTGTTATTTAATCAAAAGTCGAGATCGCAAACTTCATCGTGAAGCTCCGTTTCTTTTGCACGCTAACTTTATAGAAGTTCTTTGTTTACCGCTTTACTTTAGCCAGCAAGGAGAATTCGCGAAATTACTTGTCAATAGGTGGTAGGGTGGGTTACCGTTTGCCCTTATAAAATCGTTCTTACAGTAAGTTCCTTTGAAAAATTGCCTCCAGCCGAATAATATTGATTCAAGCGTTTTATTTCATTGAATTCCTTGGTCCTGTCTTCAATTATTTACGTGAAACAGTCCGTGCAGTCTCTGGAGAAATTCACAGAGGCAACTCGATAAACAATCGCGAAATATTTCACGACGTTTGATTGGTAAAAAAAAAAAAGGGAGCAAATATATAAAACGTATCAAAGTATCATATTTATTGCCTTCTGATCTGTGCTATAAAAAGTATAATCTTTCTTCAATCATACGTGTAATGCTTCAAAATTTCATTTACGCTGCCGTTCGTAAATATTAGGACACTCATTCTGTTCGTATAGAAAGCATCGTATGATATAAATTACACTTCTTCGCTAAAGTTAGTAAAAAAAGAAGAGAAAAAAAATACATATGATATATACAGTGTGGTCCAATAAGAATTAGCACTTGAATATTTCTGTTATTTTTAAAGAAATGAAAACATTTTATTAACAAAAGTTGTTCAGCATAGAGGGGGCTATAATAAGGCAGTAATAATGTTTCTGCAACTGGAGGAGTTTCAGAGATTTCAAGGTCACCTCCACTTTTTCAAATGAAATTGTATATTTTTTTATGCATCAGTTAATGCAGTTCGACATGTCTATAAGAAATTATTAACCTATGTATGTCGAAAAATTATTAATTTAGGAGATATTTTACCTTTAATTTTGTAGAACCCTATAGATCTTTTGATTCCCATATTTTTGTGTTTATCAGCTGATAGCAGCTCTCAAGATGAATACCGATATCGTCCCAAGGTCAGTGGGAAGACGATTACATTATAAATTTACTTACGAACAAGTAAACAGAATGACAGACGTGTTATCTTGGCGTGTACTGTTCAAACGTGAAAATTAAATAGTCAAGTTTGGTGCGAGCAATGATGTGAAAAATCGTAAGTCAAGAGGGTTAACTACGTAACGAGTGCAAGGTTTTCCGGCACAGTAACTCTGATTATGATGTGATTTTGCCCAGTCGAACGAGTTCGTAATTCTCCAGTCAGTAACAAGACAAACAGAGGCGAGAGGTTAGAGCTTGTGGCTAGGAGCCGCAAGATGTGTAGCAACCCTAACCGGCTTGTTCTCCACTACGTCGAGCACAGTGTAACCAGCTTCTTCTTCTTGGTCGGAGGTCCTTCAAAGTCCTCCGTTCTCGTCTAACCTTGCCTATATACTGTTCTTAAGTTTCACGCGAACAGCCGAACAGTTAAGTTACCCCTACAAGCCAAAGTTCCCGTTCTCCTTCGTCGCCTCCTCGTGTATCCTCTCTTTTTGTTTCTCTTATTTCAACCGTGGCCTGATTTTCTCTCTCTTTCTTCCCTTTTTCTCCCTGTCTCTTCTCTACTTCCCAAGTCTTCAACTTTCTACGAGTAAATTTACCAAAACTCGAAGCGCTTAATATTACGAGAGCCGCCCTTTCTACTTTACCATGGATATTTGGCTCGCATTCAAGCGACGCGTCCACGCATTTGCAACTGAAATATTTTTCTCAAATATTCATATATACGAATTTGCAGTTATTTCATTATTTCGTACACGGTATAATTATTTTATTGAAATTTTCTATTTATTCAAGGACGCTGGAATTTCCATTCGCAGCAAGAATTCTGTCAAAGAGGACGTGACATTCGTGATTTAAAATCAAGAAATAATAGCTGTTATTAAGCGAACGTGGAATTCCTGTGACGGGGCTAGCTGTCTGAAGTCTTTTATTAACTTGTCACGAAACTCCTCCAACTGATATTTTTTTTATATCGTGCAATTGTTCCTCCCCTTCTTTCGTGACTGCATAGAAAGAACGCGACTCCTGTTCCGTCTTTACTTACGTGTGTCATACTTATACTGTTGCGTGGAGTAAGTGAGTCACTGAAGAGGGTTGGATAACCTCTGGTCTATAAAATATGGCATCCTACCTTGTCCTCGACGATTATTTAAGCTGATACTTTCCGATTCCTTGAAGCTAATTTTATGTGCATTTTATTAACTCCTCTGAAGTTGATTTATCGATACTTCCGCAAAATAAGAATTTATTTCTCCGTAACTCTTCGTCAAATATACTTCCAACATATCGATCTGTTAATTTAGGCAAAATTAACACACGCGATGCCACTAATTTCACGAAATACACGTGAAAAGTTCGGCAACGCTTCTTAAAAAGAAACTCGCTCATCACTTCTAGATTCTTCTTTAAGCAAAGAAGTTTTTTCACGTTTAATCGAGCCGCGTTTCTCATTACTCCTCGCAAGGAGAACTCTCGAGTATTTCAAGTATACGCAGCGCCGAAGGGTTGGTGTCTATGCACGGAGCCAGTCAGAAGGGTGCCTAAAAAGAGATCCGCCTTGTGAATGACGATTATCCGTCAGTGACTCGGCTTGACTGCCGGCGACGAAGGTTATAAATACCCAGAGGTACCCTTCTTCACACGGAAAACGCAGTCCTTGTCTCACCCCTCGACGCCGCATTCATCGTGGATTAAACGCGAAGGAGACCTAATGAAGGTCGCTACCTATTCCCCTTGTACATTCCTCCGCGACTAGTGACGGTTGTTCGACTCTGTGTGTCACAATTTTTCGAATTTTTGCATTAAATTAGTGAAATTTCCATTCAATTTGTCGCTCAGTAGGTGATTAATTAAGAATTTTACAGTAGTGTGTCGATTTTCACAGTCTTGTTCACAAGTATACTGACTTGTTCTACTTGTCTCATAAAATGTTGATTTGTTCTCCTTGTGTACGCAGATACTGTTCTATTCCACTTGGCTCATCAGAGGCATTGCTATACTACTTACTCGGTTAAATATAATTCTGTACTACTTGATCTGTTAAGAATTTTAATATTTCATTTGTTGATTAGGTTAGACTTAAAATTTTTGTAGTTCGAAATGTGAATGTAAAATTTTTGCCATTTTTTAAATTAGTAATATTTATTGAGATAACTTTGTCATTGTAACTAATTTCATTTAATAGATAGGGTGTCTCGTAAAATGTACTGCCAACAGGCAGTATATCATATTCTTTATGGAAAAATAAATCGGAAATGAAAAGTAGAATTTTTTCGTTTGGACCCTCGTTTTCGAAAAAAATATTGTTTAATATTTCGTTTTATCAAAAGGGAAGAATTTCTTCGCATCAAAATAAGTAATAAATGAGAGATAAAATTATTAACACATTAACATAACAAAGCACTCATACTATACTGTTGCGTCTTGTACTTCGAACAAGTGATATGTTCGAGAGTAGTGAGGTTTGAGTGGATGGTGTTAGAGATTAACACCGAACGTACCACGTATTTTTAATATATTTTAAATCTTAGTGCTTTGTTAACGGTGAGTGGTGTGTCTAACGTGATGTGAGAGTTTACTCGGAACTTGGTGTGTATATGGTGTAAGCTGATGTGAAGTTTTCGTGTATCTCTTCCACGCATCGTGTTTGTGTGCCTATTTTATAATAAAATTGTGATTGTAGGAAGTAACAATCTTCGCCAATTAAAAAGTAGCTATCCCTTGGACAGTCCTCCATGGACCTGCGAACATGCCGTCCACAAGTTCGAAATTGGCAAGGTGGTGGAATGTCGCGATGGCGGAGGAATAAGGCCCAAGGGTAGCGTGTCCTTAACGGGACTTGAACGGCCTGGGTGACTCGACAGGTTTTATGATATGTCAATGATACTTTACGTCTCTGCGTTCATAAAACGCTTCTTAGGTCTCGTTACCAATTTGAAAGAAAATTTAATTAACGAAAAGTTAAAAAGCAGGCGCATCCAAAAATAGTATAGGCAGGCGTCCATATCAACGGTAAAATTGATATTGGTAATGAGCAATAAAAAAAACGATAGTCAAAAAATGTTCGTTAATATATATCACCAGTTAGTTTTTAAAGTAGAAACATCGTCCAAAAAAATGTTATCTTTTATTTTCAACATATTATTCCATGAAGAATCACGAGTTCTGCCCACTAATACAAAATATGGAAGATTTTGTATGAAATAACTTAAAAGTTTTACCATACGTTTAAAATAACTTGATACTTTCGAATCTTTCACTACTCTGTACAGCCTACAATATGACGTAGATATAGAATAGTTCCAACAAAATTAACCGAGTTTGTGTAATAAACTCCATAGTATTTATCATTCTGAATAATATACAGTTTGATTCTAGCAACTCGGTCAGGCTATAATTCTGTTTCAAGTGAAGTTATAAAAAAAAAACGTAGAGTAAAACATTGCACTGTTTAACAAGTTCTGTCATCTTATGGTACGATTTTTTTTTCGAAAGTGCATCGGTTTTTTTACTTTACGATTTTGCGTAAGTCAAATGAGAAGAAATTAAATCTACCTTCACTCTGCGATGCCTATGCCAAACAACTGCCCTTCTACATCAATTTCAGCCTCCTCTGCCTCTTTTCTGACCGATCTCAACGCTTTTCTCGCCTTTTCAGAGGCATCGGTCATCGAGCGCTCTGTGGCCGTACGCGGAGAACGGTCCGCTTCGACGCAAAAATTATAGCATTATGATCATGCTCAAAATTTGCATAATTTGCATGATACTTAACAATCCATAGTTAAAATTACAAACTGCAATATCCGTAGCAATGTCAGGCACAGTTTTGCCAAGCCCTGACACGACGGCCTTTTGCATCCCTAAGGTATAATATGTAAGTGTTGACCCTTTGATAATTACATTACAAAAAACGTAATTTAACTCCAAAAGATTAATGTTACTACAATCGATATTAAAGCCTATTACTCATTAGATAAAAGTTTTTTTTATCCGTGATGAGCTCAGGGCCCTTGGAGTCGCTCGACGGCACTCCGGCGCGCTTCACGAAACCGCGGTTAAACTTATAAAATAATTTGAATTTCTCACTGAAACCAATTGGATATTATTTTTAAGACTGTGGCGGCCCATGCAGCGCGCACGGCGCCACATTGTATACGCGATTCAGAGACAGCGAGACGCACGCAACGGACTTGTCTTCCGTCGCCGTCGATGTCGCGGCGGGCCGATAAGGATGGCTGTCCTCGGAAAGCGGAGAGACACTTGAGATCCGTTCCGAGGGCAGCCAGGGTCCCGACCGACGACGCCGAGGGCAGTCAACCGCCGAAAACGACTCGGACGACATCGGCAAACGGCACGAGACATTCCACCGGGGATTCGAAATAAAGAGTTTCAAGCGTAACCACGCGTACATTTATTCTCCTGTCGCCCACAAGACTATGAACTATCCATTAAGCCGAAGAAAGATTGCATTCTTTCCAATCCATCAGGGTGACCTAACTCCTTAAGGATTCCACACCTCATATTGATGATGTACCTTAATTGGTTGTTTGTACACCTTTTCAGATATGGATTTTCTGTAGACCATACATGTTGAATGTGTCCATTGAACATTCCATTGTTCGTAAATGTGCATTCGTCTGTCCATAAAATTTTTCGAGCATTCCTCTCTTGTCGTAAGTGTAGACCATGTTCTGTAGACCATAATTGTTCGTAAATGTGCATTCGTCTGTCCATAAAATTTTTCGAGCATTCCTCTCTTGTCGTAAGAAAAATCGACAAAATCATGTTCTTCGTAAGGCGTCTCCTGCGTGTAAAGTCTGTTCGATAGAGTAATGATATGGACGAAAGTTTTAGAACTTTAATATTCAAGAAACGGAACTCCGACTGATACCTTATTCTGCTGCTGTTTTTCGTATTGAAGCTGAAGGATTGAGCTCCATGTATTCCAATACTTGTAAATTAATATCTGCAATTTGCACAATTGGCTTTGTACAATTTTTTCTAGACTGTTGAAATGAATTATAATGTTCTTTTCTAATACACCCGCCCCTCAATTTACGTGGCACCTTTTTACGCGAGTATTTACCTCAATTTACGCGGAACTTTTTACACGCGGAACTGATTTACGCGATCTTATTTTACGCGGTCAGATATGTCAGTGGTCAGACACTGAAAGAAACTTTGTTGCGTTAGGCCCGCACAAGGCGTTGTCTTTGGCCGCTGGGCCGTAGTACGGAAGCGAACAGTGTGACTTTGGACGTTGAGAGGACGACATTGTTACTATACTGTTTAGATTTATAATTTATATTTTTTAATTTTAACTCAGTCGTGTCTAACAAACTTTCAATCACACGAAAGAAGAGAAAGTCGATGTCTTTGGACATGAAAATGAAAATTTCGAATCGACTTGAAGACGGAGAAAAACCTACAGCGGAAAACTATTATTAGCTTTTATTTCCAATATTTTGCCTTTTATACTGACAGACTCAATTTACGCGATTTTTATTCGCGTAAATCAAATCCACGTGGAACCTAGCTTTTATTTTCAATATTTTTCCTTTTATACTGACAGACTCAATTTACGCGATTTTTATTCGCGTAAATCAAATCCACGTGGAACGGATATTCGCGTAAATTGAGGGACGGGTGTATTTTGCTAAAGTATGATCGCTGCGACTATCGTACCTGACTATGGTATTCGTTGTGATACATTTCTGCAGCAATTACTGAATGTTTATCGCACACCTTTTCGTCATTCGTAATTAAAGTATGATCGCTGCGATTGTACCCGACTATGATCGTTGTGATACATTTCTGCAGCAATTACTGAATGTTTATCGCACACCTTTTCGTCATTCGTAAAAGCTATTAGGATACATTTGTTAACTACAATAATTTGATACACCTCTCGAAACAGTGTGGTTACTAACTCAATGAGATGTATGTACGTTCAAACGTAAACAGTATGTAAGAACACGAGAGTTATGATAAACTATAAATACTATGTTAGTAAACACGATAGCGACGTGAACAGTTAAACAATGTAAAGGAAAATATGAAGAAACGTATGAAAACAATGTTTAGAATTTAACACGTTCCGTGCCGCGTGGGTCGCATACGCCCCACTCTGGTCTTTCCGTTCAGGCCATCTGATATTTCGGCCTTTTCCTTCCGCTAACTTAAACTATGCAACTACGGCGATAATTTGTTAAAACAAAAATTTTTCCTTTGCTCTATAGCATATCTTAAACGTTACCTTTTTCTCGATAACAATGATTTTTGCAATCTTATAAATATTGGAAGACATATAGGGCGAAAAGCAAAACTGTTAGTCTCGACAATGTGGGACGCATACGACCCATGCGGCGTGAACGGAAAGTCACCGAAAATCGGTCCGGCACGGAACGTGTTAATAGTGAAACGTTTGAATACTCGCTGCAAATTTTCGAAAAGAGTGAAATATCACATAAAATATTGAGTTTTCAATAATCTTACATTTTATTCGCAGAATTACTCTAAGAGTTAATTTATGTAGAAAAAATTGTGTAGTTCCATTGAAAAAAGGAAAGTGCAGTTGCACTTTGCGAATGCACCGATACACTTTCGAAAAAAAATTGTACCGTCAAATGATAGAGCGTGTTAAACAGTGCAATGTTTTTCTATACAATTTTTTTTTAACTTCACTTAGAACAGAGTTATAGCCTGGCCCAATTGCTAGAATCACCTTGTGTAGTTCTAAATCTGTCAAATAAAATACGACAGTCCAATAATACCAGTATAAAAATGGAAATTTAATCGAACTAAATACACTTTTATATTTTACAATTTTATTCAAAAGGAAGTGAAGAATATGCAACGTTACGACGAAAAAGCTGTTTCCGCCTAATAGTCAATATTTGACGGTCATATTTTCAGGTATCAGACCGAAATGAAATCATCACGAAAACAGTAACTTTTGTATAATAAAGTTTCGCATATTAGAAGAATAGCAATTTGAATAAAATTATTGTAAATTGTCACGATGGAGTTTTTCATCTGCCAGCGAAATTGAACTGGGAATGAAATTTTTGTCGTTCAAAGGGTAACCTTTGAAACCCGGTCACCCTCCGCCCCTGTGTCGCTCGAGGCATCTTAAACACACCAAAGGAAGTTTCTTCATAAAACGGCAACGCCCTTCTTAATTCCTTGTTTCCTTCGTGCGCACACTTTCTTCGTGGCAATCGTGAAAACGCCTCAGGTCACGAAGGGCCGACCGGATATAGGAAATCGTCGAGCAAAAGAGGATATGACTATAAAATCAGAGATTTATTAGGTCTACGTGTCAGCCGCGTTATTTCCTCTTGCGAGTTCTGTTTGTTTCCTCGTTCAGTGCATACTTGATTCAAATATTGCATACGTATACAGGGTGTCTCCGAACTGATGATACAACCTGAAAAGGAGTGAATCGACATGAAAAAATATACAGAAAATTATTCTTGTATTCGAACATTTGAAAACAGGAAATACTCCAGGAAACGTTCGCAGAAGTATAAATGCTCATTTACTCGGAGAATCTTCAACATCAAATTTATTCAGAAATTAAGCTTGAAAAAATATTATTCTACATTTTCGATATATTTTTGCATTAAATTCACCCCTTTTGAAATTGTACCACCAGTTCGGAGACATCCTGCATAATAATTTTTAAGAAGAAGTAGCAATATTCTACAGGGTGTCTGTTTTATCTCAATACAGCAAAATATCTTTTAAGGAAGTGATGTTAGGAGAAAAATGTTTTAACAAAAGTTGTTTGGTACGAGGGGGAAAATCATGTTGTATAAATATTTTATTTGTACCGGGTATGGTCGGGGAGATTTCGAAGTCAGTTTAATTTTTTTAAATGGAATGCTAAATTTCGTTTATACATAATATGATAGCGTATGTTAAGAGTTCAACGAGTACAATAATGGAGGACATGTGGAGGGGATATCCACAGAAGGAAGTTTTCAATAATTCAAAATTGAACATATTGGTAGGTACTTATTGTACTCGTTGAACTCGTCTTAACATACACTATCATATTATGTATAAAAGAATATAGCATTCCATTTAAAAATATTAAACTGACTTTAAAATCTCCCCCACCATAGCCGGTAAAAAAAAATATTTACACCACATAACGTCCCCCTACGTACCAAACAACTTTTGTTAAAACATTTTTTGTCTAACATTTTCCTTAAAAGATATTTCACTGTATTGAGATAAAACAGACACCCAGTATATATAAATGTCGATAATCAATTTCCAATAACTATGAAATTATCATTCGTAAAAATAGCAGATGACATTTCACAGTTTTTCTATTATAGACGCCTTTTGTTGCAATTTTTAAAGACATTTACACCGTGAATCACAGAATTATTCATCTCTCTACAATTGTCATTCATTTGTTACTTTTTATATCAACTGAAAGTTTAATCAGTGCAGTATAAATAGCTAATGTAAATGTTCCATTATCCTATATATGTACTTCTACAAGGCACTGTACCAATTACTGTATTATGCATGCGCTCCTCTTCAAATTTCCTTCGATTGCCCGTGTATTACTTATGTATAACAATTGTGTAATGTCAAACAGTCTGCGTCTTGTCTCCAGTGATTTCCCAATCTTGAACTGATCGATCCTTGACAATCAGAGTTCCATGCTATCCTTCACGGTGGTTGACTGCCATAGTAGTAACATTCGAAGCTTGAATGGAATCGAGACCGCACACGATTAAATTCCCCCTTGCTCGTGTTACCCAATCGTCTAAGGGGAAATCGTTTCATCCCTGTCCCTGTTTCTTCGTCTGCCTCTCTGCTGGGAAATGTTCCTTCTGTTAGCACAGACAGCGCGGTCTACACGCAACTATCGAGGGCGATAGGTGTAAAACAATCAATTGATCTTAATTGAAGTTAGCAAGAAGAATGCAAATTCCAGGTTAAAGTGATTCAGTAAATCAGCGACTTGGAAGTTTGGTGTTGGCAACTATTGGCAATTTGAAATCTGACTTTATGCAAGGTGTCGCTAAACCGGTGCTAGAATTCAAAATACGCAAGTTTACGTAAAAAATTCCTATTTCAAGAATGTAGAGTAAATTTTTCTCACGCGAAACTTTGTTTCCTATATGTAGGATACAATTAAGTATACGTGTAACAAGAGTTCCGAACGCTGTGTTTGATAATTGATCGTGGTGGTGTGGAAGATAGTAAAGAGGAAAGCATGATACTTTTATATGTCGGCAGTCTTGCTGAGTGAAGTAACGTGTCTAAGATGGTTAAAATTAAAAAAAAAAAACATTTGTCCGGGAACTTTTATTGCATACTGTATTTGTATCAGAAAAAAGAAACGCCCAAGAAAACAATATACTAATATACAGGTAATAGATATAAAAGCAGCATAAGTAAATAAATGTTATTCTATATTTTCGACTGATTTTTAAATTTAAAATCGCGTTTTTCAGGTTTTAACGCCAATTCGGCCACACCCTGCACAATATATACAATGAAATTTCATAGTTCAAATAACTTTCAGTCCTGTTTGAAAATTTTAAACAATTATTCCGCGTTGAGATAAAACAATTGATTTGAAAAATGAAAAATGATAAACTACTCGTACAGACTCGTGCACTCTGTCTCGACAATCGCACATTTTCCAGGAATGATCGATCGAACTGGTCATCAACTCTGGGGAACATTCGAACATTTCGGTATCCTCACTCATCGTGATCGTGTAATTATTAAACACGCGCGTAATTGTCTGGATTAAGAGTGTTCGATGTCATTACTCGGTCGTCCGAGCTGTCAGCGAAGTATACAAGCGAGACGTTCGTAATAATTGACAAACTAGCGGTATGACATCGTGTATTCTGACGCAGTGTGGCTACTATGAGGGATTGGTGGATTGCTGTAAATCGCTATAATGCGCCAATGGTGCACCAGAGCGAGATTGCAGAGGTAACGCCGCATTAACTAAGGAAGAACAGCTTTGGGAAACGGACAGGGCTCTCCGTTGGAATTTATGTCATTGGTACCATCCTTGTGGAATTCACAATATTTCGAATTATCTCTAATAGATAAAAAGGTCTTTAATTAAATCTTTAATTAAAATCTTTAAGTGATTTCATTCAAGTCACTCAAATAGTGATCTAATTAAAAATTCCAGACATACCATTGTGTAATTCTTTTTTACACAAAAACTGTGATTTTCCACGAACAATGTGAATAAGTTTCAGCTTCTTTTTCTAATAATTCAATGTTTTTAAAATTGTTTCTTTCAAGAACATTGTTATTTTGTCTAGTTTGGTGCAATTAGATTGTTGCGTCCCTTGCTCCGCAATTCTTCAGTGAATTTCACAGGGTCGTTGTTAATGCCCGTGATTGTTGCAAATCAACTTTCGAGCTTGGTGTGCCAACTTTAATTCAAAACCTTCTCGAAGGACCACCCAGTTATACTGGGACTAGTGAAGTCGTTACAATTTCAGCTGGTTGCTCCTTGGTGGTTTTTGGACGAATGCAAATCTCGACGTCGTCCCTCGGACGTCCGTGGGAGAGTTTTTCGTTAGAGCACGCTGATTGGTTAAATAGTTAACCATTACATTCACCAATCAGGGTGTCTAATAGCGTCTTCACCGCCCTTCCAGTGCGCCCTTAGCGCGCTGTCACCTTGGAAGGGTGGGAGACGGCCGCGTGGGGTGGGCGGAAAGTCCCAAAAAGCTGGAATTTCCTCCGGGTGACTCATCGGCAAGCGTACCGTTACAGGTAGATGTGCCGTTCGGAAATTCGTGGTTTATGGCATGTTCTTAGGCTATTGAGCGCGAGGGACAGAAATTACTAAAAATCCAACGAGCAATTCTAGTGGCCCTCGGTAGGTTGTAATTAGACACGTACAAGCAGTAAACGAAATCCTGAACTCAAAAATAACCGTTGCCGTTCGATCGTGCCATAAACCGTGCCTGTGAAGACGGAACAGTCGTAAATCCCGCTTACGCTCGCTCGCGACGGTCATTCAAGACACTGGTCACCGGGAAATTAATCCTGATGACCGTATTCAAAGTTGGAAGGTGACTCTCGATCGAGTCTGATGTGATGTGTTACGGGACTCTCGGACGAGTCTTCCGAAAAATTGTGTAGGTCGTCGTGACGATGTATAGCGTTCACTGGTCTAACAATAATTGAAGTTCCGCGGGTGTGTAGGTGTATTGTGGAGGTGGAGAATGTGGCATGTTTTACTATTGGTCGACGAAAGATGTGATTTTTGGGGGACCGGTATGGTCCCAAGTGTTTTGGGACCTATTGTCTGAGTGTCGCGCCGCTGCGTCCACGGTGGTTGTCGAACGTCGGCACCTCGGTTTGGCGGCCAGATGTGACTAGATCGTTTATTGTCATAATCCGCTAAACCGAGGCTTCGTTGCGCCTTAATGAGGTCGCAACATAGATATTAGATACTAGGACTAGGTACAACTGATATCAATCGTCGGTAACTTTACGTTTAATAAATATTTTACGTTTTAAAGTAGATTCAAAATTTGGATATTTCATATTAAGCGTGCACTTCACTAATACTTAATTACATAGAATAGAACTTTTGACGAACTATGTGATATTAAATTCTCAAGTTTTATACACGTAGGATCGCGAGCGTTTTTTGCCTTTGCTCGTTCGTTTCTCAAGAAACGATCGGCGAGGGTAATAAAAGCTCAGCTAGGGAACAGACCCTTTTCGCGAGGTCTTGATGAAGCCCGTTAGTTTTAAGTTAGTTTTAACCGTTGCGGAAAAATCCAGGGGGGTGTGTGCGCGTGGGGGGAGTGTGAATGTTCGAGAGGGAATGGAGAGGGTGCATGTTTAAAGAAGCAAGGGTGTGGGGTAAGATTTGGAAGAGAGGAGACCTTGAGTTGATAGCGTGGAATGAAAGACTGTGTGTGGGAAAATTCAGTGTGGAAACAGCGTGATTCATAGTTGACGTAAACATTTAGTTTTGTTTTATTTACTTTTGTTAATAAATTATTGTTATTTTAAAAACACTTTCAGAACCTCAATCACAAGTCTAAACCAAAATCCCACACACATGCATTATATTATAATTCATGAATTCATAATGATTATTCCAAGCTTAATATCAGAAATTTTCCAACATTTAGACTCAATCCAGGTCAACGTTTAATTCCTAGATTATCGAATCACTAAAATACTGCATTCATAAAATAAACACTTTCAAATTACTATAGCAATCTAAGATTTACATTTAAATAATCCTTTAATTCTTAAACAAAGTATCATGTGTAAAAAGTAAACGCAGTAAAAAGCTACGTTATTAGACAACTAGGGACACAAGGCAGTACTTAAACAGCTACAATAGATTAGTGTGAATCGAAGCAAGTAACAGAGGACACTAGAGCTGTGAATGTACATTACAACGTACCACGACCCTGACGCGTATGTCGATATATTCTCGAAGATGAACAGAATCGAGTGACCATCAGTCTAAATACACGAGGAGCATTGTGAGATTAGAAACACGATAGATTGCGCACGCGTGCTCTATCCTCGAGCATCGAAGAACCTTGAATTACGATTACGCGCGTTGGAACTCCTGTGCATATTTGATGTATTTTCAGTCAAATCTCCCTTTGCAGCCATGTCCAGGATCATTTTACATGTAGACATGCCGATGCACCGTGTATATACGCCCGCATGTAGGTACATGCATATCTTCGGGGAGATCAAAGAGCGGCGTTCCGAAATTCGAAATTCGTGGGATTAATGCACTGATTAGACTGATATCTGGTTATAAGGAAACAGGAAATGGATCAAGGGTGGATCGACACGTCACGATAGTGCTCGATCAAATAAATCACGCGATCGACGTAAGCATTAATGGGATTCACTTTTAAATGAAAGCTCGGTGTTTGGAAACAACATATAACGTAATTGACTTTTAAACCTTTCATAGAGTAACGAGAGAGAGATTCGAGTAACCCATTAAGTAGTTCAATTGTATCACATGCAATTAGTAAAATTGATTGCTCACAAATAGGAAAAGCTATGTACATACTTTTATTAACATCGAAAATTCCAATAATTTGAAGGATGAACGATTCTGAAATCGTTCCTTCTATTGATCAGGGCTATACGTTTGCTCATGAATAATTTAACGTAATTTAATTGTTAGAAGATTACAACAGTGTAATGAATTAATTCAAATTATTTTATATATGTTTTATAACTTTCAAATAACTAAATTAGTGAAAATTACAAATAGAATAAGAGCTTTCATTTTTACACAGATTTAACAGGTAGATACTTTCCCAGTAGCAGTAATTTAAATTACTTTATTCGTACAATTAACAGAGTAGAATGCCCTAAATTATTGATTCCTTTATTCGTTCAGAAAATTTAAAAAGCTTTCTAACATTTCATTACAAATATTTAATTTCTGTATTATTTCATATGCTTACTTATAAAGAAACATAATTAAAAATCTTATCTGAAAAACTAATTTCATACACATGTAAAAACATAACCAACAAATATCTGACGCGGGTCTAGCTTTTATCGCGAAACGTGTTAAAAGCCACGATAACAGAGGTCCGTAAAGACTAATACCACTCCACAACTTCTGTTGTAATAAAAGTGAACGCACTTGTAAGGGTAGAAGTAAACTATAACACGAACAACGGCGGATGTCTGAGAGGATAGTTGCAAGTGTGGCAAAATGCTTTCAATTTGGAATCCAGAAGGTATCAATATTGGGCAAGCATTAAAGAATCTCCAGTCAAAGGTGCTTGACTTGCTTTTAGAGAATCACATTCGAGGAGCCAGTTAAATGTAATGAATATTCTCGCTGCTTCGGAGAACACACTGGATAACCATGCTTTCATCCCTTTGCTCTCGTAAGCAACTGAAAATTTCCACGGAACATTTTGAAAAAGGAATATTTTATGTTTCACGTTTATTCCGATTTACAATTCTGAAATGGAATAACGAAGAAAACACATTTTGAAAACATGTGCTTGTGCAGCTTGAGAACTCGGTACTTTGCAAAGACCGGTTGCGCATCAGTTTTCTTCTTTTATTTCTTTCATTACCTTGCTTCTTTAAATTAACTTCCCGAACAACAAAGCAAGGCTATTTAGAATAATCTCGAAAGGCATTCCGTAAACGTGATGAAAATACACGGGGTACTTACACATGTGGTAGAGAACCAAGTTTTTCGTAGTTCCATTGTACTTCTGGAAGGCTCGGTTCGTGGGTGCGAAAACCGTCACGTGACGATACGTGAGCGTGGTATTTGCCACCTGACTGGCCTCCAACAGTTGATAAAACTGCAACAAAAAGTAGAACGTGCACGTTATTACACCGGAATTATAGAATCGTTTGCATAAACGCAGCGACACACACACACACACACAAACTGTCGCATTGGACTGCTGTTAAAAAGGGGGAAACAACGAAACTAGTGGCCTATCGATTTTCCGTCAGATGTAAACGTATCATTGCGCAAGAACTAATAAGCGGAACAAGTAAGTGAAGTCACGCCGGATTAAACGTACGATTGTGCATGACGAATTAGAGTTCCGCGTTTCGCAGCAAGAGGAAAGCGTTTAATCCGGCGCGTCGAATGAAATTTGCCGGGGTCTTTCGTCTCCCCGAAAATTTGCACAAAGGAAGCTCGTTAGTTATCAATGCGCAATTAACCCTGCGCGAAGTCAAAGAGCGGAAAATATTACCCGGCCGTGAGTCATGTTTCTTTCTCCCGCGCTGAATGGAAAAACATCGCGAATTATGGAGTAAAGAAAAGCCGACGAACGTGTGTCCTTTCCTGAAGATAACAATGTAATTCTGTCGGCCATCTTTCACTTCACTTTCAAAGAAAAAGTCAAACGCTTCTTCATCTCGTTACTGCTGAAGTTCGTACATTTTTTGTTGGACGCTGAAATTCTGTTATCGTGACGACGTTACGTAAAATAGTGAGATACTACTGTCCATGAGTATTTTAGTCAAATGAGAAAGCATGTTGAAAGAATGAATGGCTCTGCTTCTATAAACAATTTCGTTCTTTTGTACTTTTTATAAGTAAGTTGTGCTAATATTGTAAAATGTAATCAACTATAAAGGTCTCGATAATGTTCACTGATCTGAATCTTACATGTTTTATGCTATAAAACATAATTACTCACGTTACCTCACCATGGAATTTTTAAAGAGTGTATATAACCGCATTCTAAGGAGAGTGAAGATTTTGTTAAAGACAAAATTGAGAACTTTAGATTAGCACAAAAAAGTAGAGTTTAAGTAATAACCTCCAACTAATAGGGCAACCTATATACAGGGTGTCCCGTAACTCCTCGAACACCCGGAAATGGGGGGTTGCTGGGGTGACTCTGAACAACTTTTTCCTTTACCAAAATGTTGTTTGAAGCTTCGTTTTTGAATTATTAACGAAAAACACTGGCCAATCAGAGCGCGCGTAGAGCCCGCGCTCAGGGACGGGCGAACAGAGATTCACCCGTGCGCTATTGTGAACGACGCGTACGCGTGACTTCTCGGTTATCGATCGCTGTCAAAAAAATTTCACTTTGCACCGCTATTTTTATAAGGCTTAGAGAAATGGCAAATAGGAAAAGCTATGTACATACTTTTATTAACATCGAAAATTCCAATAATTTGAAGGATGAACGATTCTGAAATCGTTCCTTCTATTGATCAGGGCTATACGTTTGCTCATGAATAATTTAACGTAATTTAATTGTTAGAAGATTACAACAGTGTAATGAATTAATTCAAATTATTTTATATATGTTTTATAACTTTCAAATAACTAAATTAGTGAAAATTACAAATAGAATAAGAGCTTTCATTTTTACACAGATTTAACAGGTAGATACTTTCCCAGTAGCAGTAATTTAAATTACTTTATTCGTACAATTAACAGAGTAGAATGCCCTAAATTATTGATTCCTTTATTCGTTCAGAAAATTTAAAAAGCTTTCTAACATTTCATTACAAATATTTAATTTCTGTATTATTTCATATGCTTACTTATAAAGAAACATAATTAAAAATCTTATCTGAAAAACTAATTTCATACACATGTAAAAACATAACCAACAAATATCTGACGCGGGTCTAGCTTTTATCGCGAAACGTGTTAAAAGCCACGATAACAGAGGTCCGTAAAGACTAATACCACTCCACAACTTCTGTTGTAATAAAAGTGAACGCACTTGTAAGGGTAGAAGTAAACTATAACACGAACAACGGCGGATGTCTGAGAGGATAGTTGCAAGTGTGGCAAAATGCTTTCAATTTGGAATCCAGAAGGTATCAATATTGGGCAAGCATTAAAGAATCTCCAGTCAAAGGTGCTTGACTTGCTTTTAGAGAATCACATTCGAGGAGCCAGTTAAATGTAATGAATATTCTCGCTGCTTCGGAGAACACACTGGATAACCATGCTTTCATCCCTTTGCTCTCGTAAGCAACTGAAAATTTCCACGGAACATTTTGAAAAAGGAATATTTTATGTTTCACGTTTATTCCGATTTACAATTCTGAAATGGAATAACGAAGAAAACACATTTTGAAAACATGTGCTTGTGCAGCTTGAGAACTCGGTACTTTGCAAAGACCGGTTGCGCATCAGTTTTCTTCTTTTATTTCTTTCATTACCTTGCTTCTTTAAATTAACTTCCCGAACAACAAAGCAAGGCTATTTAGAATAATCTCGAAAGGCATTCCGTAAACGTGATGAAAATACACGGGGTACTTACACATGTGGTAGAGAACCAAGTTTTTCGTAGTTCCATTGTACTTCTGGAAGGCTCGGTTCGTGGGTGCGAAAACCGTCACGTGACGATACGTGAGCGTGGTATTTGCCACCTGACTGGCCTCCAACAGTTGATAAAACTGCAACAAAAAGTAGAACGTGCACGTTATTACACCGGAATTATAGAATCGTTTGCATAAACGCAGCGACACACACACACACACACAAACTGTCGCATTGGACTGCTGTTAAAAAGGGGGAAACAACGAAACTAGTGGCCTATCGATTTTCCGTCAGATGTAAACGTATCATTGCGCAAGAACTAATAAGCGGAACAAGTAAGTGAAGTCACGCCGGATTAAACGTACGATTGTGCATGACGAATTAGAGTTCCGCGTTTCGCAGCAAGAGGAAAGCGTTTAATCCGGCGCGTCGAATGAAATTTGCCGGGGTCTTTCGTCTCCCCGAAAATTTGCACAAAGGAAGCTCGTTAGTTATCAATGCGCAATTAACCCTGCGCGAAGTCAAAGAGCGGAAAATATTACCCGGCCGTGAGTCATGTTTCTTTCTCCCGCGCTGAATGGAAAAACATCGCGAATTATGGAGTAAAGAAAAGCCGACGAACGTGTGTCCTTTCCTGAAGATAACAATGTAATTCTGTCGGCCATCTTTCACTTCACTTTCAAAGAAAAAGTCAAACGCTTCTTCATCTCGTTACTGCTGAAGTTCGTACATTTTTTGTTGGACGCTGAAATTCTGTTATCGTGACGACGTTACGTAAAATAGTGAGATACTACTGTCCATGAGTATTTTAGTCAAATGAGAAAGCATGTTGAAAGAATGAATGGCTCTGCTTCTATAAACAATTTCGTTCTTTTGTACTTTTTATAAGTAAGTTGTGCTAATATTGTAAAATGTAATCAACTATAAAGGTCTCGATAATGTTCACTTATCTGAATCTTACATGTTTTATGCTATCGAATAATTACTCACGTTACCTCACCATGGAATTTTTAAAGAGTGTATATAACGGCATTCTAAGGAGCGTGAAGATTTTGTTAAAGACAAAATTAAGGACTTTAGATTAGCACAAAAAAGTAGAGTTTAAGTAATAACCTCCAACTAATAGGGCAACCTATATACAGGGTGTCCCGTAACTCCTCGAACACCCGGAAATGGGGGGTTGCTGGGGTGACTCTGAACAACTTTTTCCTTTACCAAAATGTTGTTTGAAGCTTCGTTTTTGAATTATTAACGAAAAACACTGGCCAATCAGAGCGCGCGTAGAGCCCGCGCTCAGGGACGGAGAACAGAGGTTCACCGCGCGATCGAACAAATGCGTACGCGTGACTTCTCGGTTATCGTTCGTTGTCAAAAAAATTTCACTTTGCACCGCTATTTTTATAAGGCTTAGAGAAATGGGTTTTTGCCGTCATTCCGACATTTGTGTAAATTTTTGAAAAAACTGCAATTAGTCGAAATCGTGAAGAAAATAGCGAAGGTCTGAATATAGCCTCTATTCTTCGCCCCTGAGCGCGGGCTCTACGCGCGCTGTAATTAGCCAGTGTTTTTCGTTAATAACTCGAAAACGAAGCTTCAAACTGTATTTTGGAAAAGGAAAAAGTTGTTCAGAGTGACCCCAGCAACCCCCCATTTCCGGGTGTTCGAGGAGTTACGGGACACCTTGTATAATAAGAGATTGAATGGAACCGAATAAGTGATTTTAAACGTTCTATTTTGTATAAAACGTTTTTCTGGATGATGATTATATATCATAAAAATATGTGTCTGCCACTCAAATTAAATTAGTCCTCTGCCTCGTGCTTACAACTTTGCACAGCATTAAAAGATATTTACAGATAGTTCCTACTTGACTAGATCCTACCGTTGCTTTTTCGGCTCCAGGCTAGATGTTTCTCTCTTTTAACGCCGCCTTTCGTGAGGAATGAAAGCCAGAGGTACCCGTCTTTCATGTTGCTGCATCAAATTGTAGCTACTGGAATAGCCTTTGATTTATTCAACTTAGTTTACTTTTGAGCTTTGTGACCTTCTTTTCTACGTATCAAATGCTCACGAACCCTTCGACCCGTGCGAATGTTCGGCGAACTTGAATTCACGTATGTTTCCATCGTTTCAAGAAAATCAGTTTCAGGATGATTTACGATGCTCCTTTCTCATCTCTTACGAAATATTCAAAGTATAATCTTTAATCTTAATACTGATAAGATAGCTATCGCGATTTGTTTGAATGGAAACTCAATCAAGTTTTATTCAATACTTGGTATACTGTCTGTATTTATGAATAATGTAACACTCACAATCAGTGTGTTCAGTCGCACCAAACCACCGAGTGCCATAAAGCTTAACCGAAATTAAAAATCTTACCATCATAAACAGCCACACACCCATCTGACTCATCTTCACCACCTTTCTCCTTGTTCTTTATTTTTGTTTTTTTTTTAACCTCCTTCCAGTTTATAAACAATTTCTCCTTCCATATTCTCTTTCCACAAATTCCGGCAACATCCAATCCTATCTTTCTAATTTTTAACTTCCAATCTCACAATTCCACGAATCACAACGCATCATAAGTTATATATTCCACAACGTCCGAGAGATTATTGGAGAGTATCACATAGAAAACACTATCACATCGCGAATACAGAAGAAATTTGTAAAATATTAAAATATATCATTTAAAAATACAAACCATTTAAAGACTGATACCTAAAATCAGTATCAACCACATCATTGTGTTTAATTTGATAACCAATTCTCAGATACCGACATTGCAACCTAAAAGTTCGAACTTTCGTCGGCCAAGCACCGCGTCGCAAACTATCGAGCTGCTATAGTACACAGTGCACAGTACAAGTTGTATATTTTCTTCGAATCACACATAGGATCCAAACTGTATCCAACCACTAGCCAAATTCAGACTACATATTTAGTTAGTCTGAATTTTAATACTCGAATCACGCATGATATTCTAGGCTTGTCGAAATCACACTTGCCATTGTCACCTATTGAAATCACACTTGAAACTCTCCTCGGCGCTTCTGCTTCCTTATTTATGTCTAAGTTGTAGGTGGGTGGTCACTGTGCTCACTAATTAGCAACACGAAAAAATCAGGGTGTTGTCTTTAGACCTCGTGAGATTTTCCCGCCTACCTTACCGCGTGTGACATTCCCCCGAGAGATCAGAGACAAATTTTGGTCAGAGTGGTGTCGGTAAGTAAGAAGTTTAGGACGCGGCAATAGCTATTGAGAGCGAGCGTATGTGGTGATTTGTGGAGTCAGCAAGAGTAGACTTCATTGTCTACAAGGTAATTCTAGAGTTCCAATTCTCCACTGAGACATCTAACTACTTAACAAACCCTTAAACCGAAGTTCCTTACAAATCGCTGATTTTCGTCGTCCGCGTGGTAAACTTGTCTTGTGAGCGATTCTAACAAAGACATTACATCGACGAAATGTTGTGCAAATGAAATTTGAATAAATATTCTTAAAACTGAGATCAATGAAATTCGTAAATTGTTAAGGATACGTATGTTAAGGCGTATCCTGTAGCCGGATTTATGGCATCGAGTCAAGTGGTCGCCGTCGCAGGCAAATATCGCTTTCTCAAAACACCACAAGTGTTTCTTTCGTTGCCTGCGACACTTAGTCCCTAGGACCAGACCCTGCCATAAATCCTGGAGTCTCCGAACGGAGAATAGAAAAGTGGCCCATGACTTTTGCCAACGTCGATGGGCCACTCGACTTTAACAAAGCCTAGAAAAGCGGAGATTTCACAGGATTCCCACGCATCCGTCCACCGAACACTTTCTCCGGGGTCGTTGTTCACCCCATCCTAAGATAACGCGCTAAGGGCGAAATGGAGGGAGGTTGCGATGCACCGGAGTAAACTGATTGGTGATCTAGAAAAGGAAAGATCACCAATCAGGGTGTTTTTAGGAAAATAGGAGTCTTTGTCGAGGGAAACCGCAGACTTGGCCACTCGCAAGAGAAACACCTCTCATTTCACGCAGTAGAATTTATATCTTGAAGTAGTTGTAGAAAAATAGAACAAAAAAAGGTCAAAGCAAAAAGTTCAGGCGATCACACAGTCGCTACATTTTCAATCGATTCTCGACGACGTGTCAGAATTGAACATAAATGTTTAAATAATACATATGAAACAGAACACCTAGATATCCCCGTTTAGATTAAAGATAAGAGACTATGTTTAAGAATTGTATTGTTCAAGTTGTATTGTCCAAGGGGGTTAAGGTGGTGCCATAAACAAAAAGTTTGTTTGATGTTATTTTCAAGGTTATTTCAAGGTCATTGATGGTTCTTTAAATTGTATCATGTAGTTTTAACTTCATAGCTCCATAGGTGATGTTAACAGGAGTTCGACGACCTGGAAATGGCCTTGGATTCAGAAATCTAGGTTTGATCAACGAAAACATTAATATTGAAAATTACTTTATTTAGATCAAATCAAATCATTTTCAATGAAATCTGCACAAGATGCACAAAACTTCGTATTTTCTTTTTTTGCTCCTCTGAGACATTGACCACTTTCGGTATAAATTTTAACCAGATCAATCTTCTCTCGCTTTGAGTAACGCATTGTTAAACGTAGGTGTTGTTTAGGTGTTCTGTTTCTCGTGACTGAACCGGTATATGCAAATTTCGATTAGTATCAATGTCCACTCTATTACACATACGTTCACGTGTGCAGATTATAAAAAGCATATTAAACGTAATAAAGAATGAGGCAATTATTTTTGCTCGAGCTTAATACACCGGGCAACGCAAAAATCTGAATCAATCTAACGAGGAGGACCTTTGGGGCAAGTAATTATTTTTCCCGTCCAATAAGTAAGGTTCAATTGAATTTGTAGTTAAATCGATTGATGGGCAGCCAAGGCCGGACCGTCTATTAGCCAGTTTAATTAGCATGTCCCAGGGGTCCGGAAATAGGGCAGCCGTAACGACGTTTACAGGCGTCATCGCACTGTTCCTCGCCTGAACGTACACATTTATTTCAAGCAGTTAACGAACGGCTTAAAAGGACTTTTTGAAGCATCAATTACGTCGCGACATGACGTTTAACATCACGAAAAATGTTCTTCTTGATTTCTCCTGTAGCTAATAAACGAAGGTAATTCTTTGTGGATATAAATACATATAGACGATTCATGTTATATCTGGTAAGCTGTTTGGAAAAAAATTGGGAACACATAGCTTTCAGCATAATGTTCATCGTAACGGTCATGATTTTTTCTCTTACGCGTTAATAAGGAACCTTATTACATTTATCCGTTTGCACTCGGAAGTGATTTTGCTGTAGAAACGGTTGCAAATCGGATCTATGAAATTTTTTCAAACTAACGTAGAAATAAAGTACTCTACTTTTTTTTAAATATACAATGTATTCTCTATTTCACCGTGGTGAACAAATTTATGAAGGCCCATAGATCTGTTCTCTGTCTTCATTAATTATTTACCAAGTGACGATTATTTAATGTCGCTTCTCAGTCGCCACTCGATTGCGAAGGGTTAAGATTGAATTTAAGATTGAAGACTGAACAAGTTACTGAAGAAAAGTAACTTTATTTGATATCGATGAATTTGTCTCGATGGTACACATAGTACCGGAAAGAAAAAATTATGTGGTACCATTTAAAAAAGTGAACGTGACATTGATTTTTTATCGAAGAAAAGTGTTTTGGCAATTTTTATAATTGCAATGTATTACCGACTGAGTACTGACTAATTCCTGCTTTACAACATTCTTTGTCAGACTACCAGACGTGCCTAAAAAATCGTGGCAACCGTTACGATAAACACTGTGTGTAGTTAAATGACGTATGTACATATGTACAGGAATTAATTTTAACAAAGTCATTCGTTGACCATCATTTCCTCGTTTCATCATGTCTCTCAGTGATGTACCGTAATAAACTATATTTTTCGAATGCATTAATAGAATTGCTTCTTCCAAATGTAGTATTTAAAATTTACTTAGATAAAATTAGGTACTAATAACTGAATTAGTGATAAAACAATATACTTGGATAATATAAAGAAATGAATCTTAACATGGTAACTTGTTGTTCGTTGAATATCTTAGCACATTCATACCTTAGTTGATTCACGTTTAAATTCTTCGATTCAAATGTTTTTATAAAAATATGATACTTGGAACAACGTTTAAATTAAATTACGTTCGATTCGTCGAATTTTGAAAGAGTTGAAGATTTAACCAGGGATAGTAAGATGTGCTTAGCTTATGAGATGAGTATGTGTTGATGTAACTGCATATTGGCCCTTTACGGACGGATGGGATAACCCAATATTATTGTACAACTCGAAGGTGAACCAACCATTATGGAATACCGAGCCGCATAGATCGACTGCATCCTAGTTCAGTCTCCACTAATTAATCAGAAATTTCCTGCCAGCTTCGTGGGCCTGGATGCACAGCTAATAGACCTCAGTATGAATCCATCTTCCCAATTATCCTGTCGCGTACTAATTAACATGTACGAGTTCCAGTGTAGAGTTATTTACTTATTAGTGCCGAATTTTTCGCCAAAAGACTATTGTATTTCCAGGTTACTTGGACTAAATCATAAAAGGACGAGAGTGATCGATGAACGCAAATGAATAATTTGTTCATTAGCTATTTATTCTTGTTCATATTTGCATGTCGCCAATACAAGCCAAATCTTTTTCGTACAATATTAAACATTAGTCGCTTTGATACCACTTATATAAATTTTAATTGCAATAAAATTAAGTTTCAAGCATCTAGTGTAACATATTTCCAATGTTTGCGTAGTATTTGTTTTTCTGCAATACATTTGGTGAAAATACTGGATGTATTCAGTGTTATGATAGACTCACAAAAGGAGGCGAAATGTATAATGAATTTTTTCATTTGATGCATAGTTTAAAAAAAAGAATAATTTTCAAAATCAAAGAAAGGTTGCATAATATTTATATCACGATATTTTACTATGCCATGCATCATAATTGTTTATCGGCGGGAATGTTATTCAGTTGGAACTTCATCGATCGAGACTCAACCTTCTATGCATAGGAAATGAATCCTTTTGGTTAGGTACCACGGACGATTGTTAATATAACGCATTCCTTCATTTGGAACCAACATAGCCCAATAACAGAATAATTTGGATATGCGACAAGTATCGTTCCTTGGAACTCGTCAGTACAATATGCGACATGTGCGTTATATTAAACCCCATAGTATTTTCCTAAATAAGTGCTGCAATAATGCGACTATGTTTAAAACTACTGAAACATAAATGCGTTTGTTAGGTTTTCTGTAGAAATGGTATATGGCACGATCGACCGGGAGCGGTTATTTTTGAGTTCAGGATTTTCGTTTATTGCCTGCACGGGTCTAATTACATCCTGCGAGGGTCACTAGAATTGCTTTGCTAGATTTTTAGTCATTTGTGTCCCTCGCGCTCAATAGCTTACGAACATACCATAAACCACGAATTTCCGAACGGCACATCTGTATGTAACGGTCCGCTTGCCGATTAGTCACCCGGAGGAAATTCCAGATTTTTGGGACCTTCCGCCCACCCCTCGCGAGCGTCGCCCACCCTTCCAAGGTGACAGCGTGCTAAGGGTGCACTGGAAGAGTGGTAAAGACGATATTAGACACGCTGATTGGTGAATGCAATTGTTAACCATTAATCAATCAGCGTGTCCCAACGAAAATCCCTCTCACGGACGTCCGAGACGCGACGTCGGAGAGTGAGTCGTCGAGTAGTCGTTGAACCACCACGAACAAGGAGAACCAAGGAGCAACCAGCTCACATCACGCGATACCATAGATCAGTTTTTACAAGTCCCAATCATTTGGATGGTCCTTCGAACCAGTATCTAGACGGCACAACATCGTGCAAACATCCACAAAGCTCGAAAGTTCATCGCCACAACCACGGGCAATAACAGCGTTTTTTCTGGTTGCGAATTTTTATAGTCATTTACAAAGAAGATATAGCATTGAGTCTTGATATTATCAACTAATTCTATTGTCGTCTAAATGAAACATTAATAAACTGTTCTCAGATTAATTTAACTTTTTTCTTCGAACCAAGGATGTTCCTAATATGAGACCCTACTCTAATTATTATAAAAATGTAAAAATTGTTAGGGATTGGGTTTATGGCACGGCCGTTCTTTCAAGCGACTTTGAATTACACACCTTTCCTTTTCCTTTTTTTTGCCAACTAATTCTTTTTAATCTGTCCACAAGACGCAACAAAAATCATTATAAAAAAAATTGACTAGTAATAATGTAATAGTATACAACAATATAGTATAACAATAAATGTAGACGTATTATAAAATATAAATAAATGGTAACATAGCTTCCAAGTCACATGTCTTCGCAGGTCTGTTATTCGTTACCAAAATATCTGCTCAGAGCTTGGACACACGTGACAGTTAGTATTTACAGATATTGGTAATAATATACATTGAATAATATTATACAATGCGCGGTTGTAAATCTTTTTTATTATATTCAAAGTATTGGTGCAACGTTGTTTGGAATTTCTCATATAGAATTTTATTCGAGGAATTGAAATTTTAGTGCAGCTTCGTGTTTTTAATTTCAACATCAGTGTCAATGTCTATAAACACTAATACGAGTGAAAAGTATTGATAGTATATGTATAGAAAACGAAGCTTCATGTAAAAAAAAATGTCATTCTAGATTTTCTACTCACTTTTACACGAGGAAAAAATTTCTTTTTGACTCTAAATAACATTTCAACCTAGGCTGTAGACGAAAATGGTAAAAATACGCAGAAAATTACGAAATAAAAATATTCGGTTAGTTATCCTTTTTATTTCTTAAGAGGATATACCTACGGATTAGTTTAATTTTCAAAGCTACAAGGTTAAAGCGTTGCATGTTCAATTTATGAAAAATAACGATGAAAAATCATTTCAACCTCTTTTATCTTGCTTTCCTTATGTTTATCGTCCACTTGCTTCTTAACGAAGCCTTTGAGTAATGGAGACATGTCGTGACTTTGAGCAATTAATGCGACCTCCATTCATCGAGTACGAGAATGAGCTGAATAAGGGAACATAATATACTGCAATCACAAAAAAAGTGATCACACTACAGGACATACAATGATAAAATCGTATCAAAGTCTTAACGTATAAATACAAAAGCATACATCTTAATACATCGAGTGCTACGTAGTTATTTTTTCGTATATCTTATTAAGAGATAAAGCGGTGATGGAGTAATCTTTAAGCAGGATACATTTGTAAAAAATGTACATTTTAAATATACACTTCAATATGTTCCACGGCACATGAGTACGTGATAAGTCACGGCGACAATCAACGGAAATAAAACTTTCATTATACCAACCAAGGTTCAATGGTAGAATATACCATTGAAGGTAGATATAAAATGAAATAAAAGTGCCAAGAATTCAGTACAATTGCAATTTTCCACTAATTCGGCTTCTTTAATTCCACTTCTACTTCTACGAAAATATCAATTTTTTGTATTTGGAATGTGATAACAGAAATTTCGTAAGAACATTTTAACATTTACTGTTGTATTTTCAGTTGAATGAAAGAAAGTACGACATTTTTCACGATTGATCAACAATATACCATGAAAATACGCCCATTGATATATCTGAAGGCTTTTTGGGATCACGGGATAGAAAATCATTCGACGTAGTGGAAAATGAATACATACGGTCAACGTTTGATCGTTTACGCTACCAACTACACGATCCAACAAATCTCATCAAGCGAGATAAATTACCCCAAAATCTCTTCTCAATCCGCTTGAAGCTTCGGTAAACTAGCCAGGAACCTGGCAAAGCTTAGGGCCTGAAATTGTGCCGCGAGGTTGTTTGTGGAATCGAGGTAATCCTAACTCGAAGGAGCAGAGATGCACGACCAACAAGGTCTAACACGAAATTCGACCGGACAGGACAAATTGAAAATATTCTTTTTTCAGTTTCAAACATCGATCTTCCTTTGAACGGATTGAGTGTTCGTTACTTCAGTCAGAGGCTAAATGCTTCGAATCTTGACTGACTATGGGAAGTTTGATTGCTTCTAACAATAAGAGTGATTAACAACTAACTGACGTTATGATCACTTCTAAAGTGCTTAGTGCTTCACTGATGACTGTCTGAGTGACTTTGACCATGTTAGTTTGATCGGTCGAGGAAATAATCTTTTTCATTTCTGTTGGATCGTTAAAATGTGGTCCAAAATAGCCGTAATTTTCAAATTTTTATACAAAAGAAATTATAAGAATTTTGATGGTAATGTGGAATAGTACCGATCGTACATAGAAAATGAACGTTCAACGATCACTCCTTTAAGTGCCACTACTTGCTTTGAAAGACGTGAGCAATAGTTGCTTATTGTTAGTGTCATGTCTTTCGACTCGACAAATAAACGTCCAATATTGATTAACGCTAGGTTCATTTTGTGCGATCCATAGTTTGCAGTTTGTTATTTTTATAATTGCGAGAATAACATATCAAACTGAAGAGATGATATTACACACCAATGATATTTCAGTGATCCGAGGCATTGAAACAATGCAAACAGAAAAATTCGCCAGACTAACGTAGTACAATCACTTATCGTGTCCCTGATTTGCCTTCATTCGCAACATTTATAAAATGTCGTTTCCTTTTTGTAACAAAGATGACGATGATAACTCACATATATAGACAGACGTTAGCTGCCTATCCATCATTCTTTCTTCCAGCCAGCAACAGGACGTATCGATAACGTATTGAATAAGTGCATCGAGATATCGAGATGTAAGCCACGTATTCAATATAAGGGCTTTTACCGGGTTTCAGCAGGTTCACCCCTTGCCTGGACGCGGCAACTCTACCTCCCTTAGGCAACATTTCCAACAAACGCGCACCAGACCAATTTACAATGGAGCTGGTTCAACGGCGCGTGCAATAACGCGGCGAATAATGCATCCGTGCCACGCTCGGGATGTGCACCGTGCATCGCGTCGCAACGACGGAGACGACATCGAACCGCAAACGATCCGCGCCACTCAACAAATTCAACGAGAATGGTATCGTTCGTGTAATATCACGAATTTTCGCGTTTGCCAACCTGAAATATAGCCACAGGGGAAAGAATTTTAAGCATTCTTTGGCACACGGATGGCTTGTGAACTCGTGACACGTGTTTAGAATGTAACTACATATGTATAGTGTACCTTTACGTTTGGTAAAAACGGTTAATACAGTGTGTTAAGAAATAATAGGTTCACCTACATTTATTGTCGTAACTTATGAGCAAATGCATGAATCGATCTGAAATTTTCAGGAAACTAAGCTCTTATATTAGTAAAATTCTCTGTTAACCCTTTCGCTCCGAAGGGCGTATATATACGCTCTCGAAAAGTGGGCGCTCGGGTACGAAGAGCGTACATATACGTTCATACCATATATACTTTTGTTTCCTTTTTGTTTTTGCGACAAAATTATCGTTTGCCAAATTTCATTTAAATCTTATAAGACAGACATTGGAAACATATGGGAAACAAAAATCAGATATGAAATGTTTAGTTGCACGAAATAGTAACAATGTTGAAAGACTTGCTGAAAGACATTTTCCGTCTGTATATTCGAATCAGGCGGCAAAAAAGAAAAATCAAGTTCGAAAATGCGTCATCTGCAGTAAACAAGGGAAAAGACGCGAGTCCAGATACTATTGTTCACAATGTGATGTTGGTTTATGTGTGGCTCCACGTTTTGAACTTTATCATACCAAAGTTGATTATTAATTATGTGATCGCCTTTAAATACTTTAGTAATTTTGTTATATTGTAATAAGAAATATTATATGAACATTATAATGTAATATTTTAAAAAATAAGTTATAATTATAAATTTTTATATTTTAGAAAATAAAATGATATTACTAAATATAATAAACTTCATATTTAGAAGCATTGTGGCCAGTTTTTGACCGTTAAGAAATGATAGGTTCACTTTAAGAAACATATTTACATATCGTCATTTATTTTTCATATTTTTTATCGTCATGTTTTTTCCGTCGAAAACTGATTACGTTCGGAAAATCATTCCTAATTTTTCTTTAACCGATGCTTCTAAATAATATCCAACAGAGAATTTTATTAATACAAGAGCTTAATATCCTGAAAATTTCAGATCGATTCATACATTTGTTCATGAGTTACAACCATAAGTATAACTGAACCTATCATTTCTTAACACACTGTGTTAGACTGGATAGAACGCTGAAAAATCAATATGTACGAGTAATTACGTTTGGGAATATTTTTAACCTTTCGAAGAAGATAAAAGAATTTTGTGTGCATCAAAGGAATGAGTTCTGTTGCATTGATTGGGAAATAAGAGATTAATACAGGATGTCCGATAAAATATGGCACTAGTGGAAATATATGATTCTTAATGGAAGAACGAATGAAATTTTTTCATTCGAGCTTTCATTTTCGAGGAAACTGAAATTGAAAAATTCATTACACGCAGATACACGAGTGAAGTTTAATTCATTATTTATTATTATTATACGAACTTAAGGGAAGTAATTCCTTTTGGTACAAATAAATAATAATAAATTTAGGGTACGATGTTTTCATATAATACTTTGTTTTCGATCAAGCCAATTTTGAAAATTATCGAGTTTGTCAAATTGGGTACAGCATATACGGTGACTCTTACTAATATGTATTCGGACACTCTTTAGAACAGTATAACTTTTTTAAATTTGGACTGAACGACTTGAGTTTTTTTGAGAAGTTAGAAGGATTAGTATACTAGATGACGCGTATAAAATTTAAACTTTTTTATCCGAGCCCGTAATGAAAATTTAAAAAATACGTTTTGTAGATTTATGCCAATTATACGCATGCTGAAAATTTGATCGAAATCGAATTGTGAAAATCGCACTATTTCACGACGTCTGGCCTATAATTGTAATAAATCTAAAGATTCCTACATCTTTCGATGCCTGTCGCTTGTTTCTCCATCTACCGATTTCGATGAAATTTTCAGCATGTGAATAATTGACATAAATCTACAAAACGTATGTTTCAAATTTTCGTTACAAGCTCAGGTAAAAAGGCTGTAAACAGTGACCTTTACAATTTTCTTCGTGATTCCCACAAATTGCAATATTTTCAAAAAATTTTATACGCGTCATCTAGTATACTAATCCTTCTAACTTCTTAGAAAAACTCAAGTCGCTTGATCCAATTTAGAAAAAGTTATACTGTTCTAAAGAGTGTCTGAATATTAGTAAGCGTCACTGTACGTATTTTCTAATACTACTTAATTCAACAGGGGTATGATATTGTTTCGTCGCTAATTACTTCTACCAATGTTAGTGATATTTGTATAATATGTATATACTAACGAAGTAAATAATATACAAAAACCTGTTGCATCGATAATTTATACGACACTGTGGATGTTTACTAATGCATACAAAAGAGATGAGGAATAAAATGAAACGATGTTCAAGTAAGGTTAATTTTTAAATAAAAGTAAATTTTAAAAATCGATTTTCCTGAAAACGAAACTTTGTTCGAAAAAATGTTATACTGTACTCCGCATATAACTGTGATGCTGCAATATAATAGAAGACGCTAATTTTTAATCCCTGCATACAATATATCGAAAATTAAACGGATTCAAGCAATAAAATTGTATAGTCGGGGCCACGATATAGCGAGGTCGTAAAATCGGTTAGGCGTCAAAGTAAACATGTTTTAGCTGCCGGGACCCCGAAATTGACAGAAATACGAGCAGATAAGTACTTGAAACCATGGTCAGGACCGTACAAAGAATTCTTGTATCCAGCGAAAGTCAAACTGATTCTAATATATTTACTGAAAATTGAGTTCAGCTAGGACAATTTAGGGTTTTTTTCTTCTGGGAAAAGCCGCATTTGGAAGTACGGTTACAAGATGCAGATAGAAAATGCAAAAGGATTGTGTAGCTTTAATATTAACATATTTTCCATTTGTAAATGAAATACCATTTTCTACTTGAAGTACCAAATCATATGCTACCATTCGTTTATTGTTGGAACCCTCAAACAGACTGCAACACACGGCCTTGAGTGCCGCAACATCAATCGGTGCCGATTCTTGAGAGTTTAATTTACGACCTCGCTATATCGTGGCCCCAACTATATATAAAGACTTTTCCCATAACGACATAATTAGATAAAAATAAAGTAATTATTATAAGTGGAAACAAAGATTGCATAAAGTAAGTCGCAGATTGATTCATTTCTTTGAAAGTTCTGTCAAATTTCTAACAAGACGACAAAGGAAGCATTTCGAAGACTTTAACAGGGTAATTTCTCCAAACGCTGTTAGGCTAGCCACGCGTGATACGGTGTATAATAATGTAATATGTAAATTAATAGGATGCACGTTCCAGTTCCTTGAATCTTAGCCTGCCGGCCAATATTTCCAACCAATGCACACTTGGACGGTTTACAATAGAGGAGGCTCAACGGAGCATGCAATAGCGTGGCAAATAATGCATTCACGCTGCGTTTTCGATATGCACGCCGCATCGTACCGCAGACGCAACGAAAGCCAACAAAGACGAAATAGGAGGGCAAACAGCTTTCTATTGCCGCGTTGAATCGAACGTGGTCCAGTGAAATTTCAATACGCATTTTTCAATAAGCCATTAAATTGAAAATTTGATTTTCTACCGGTAAAGTGTGACTCAGCGATAGAACAAAGAGTTTTAGAATAGTTTTCTGCACTGAAGTTGATTGTTACCTGACAACAGTCATTTGCTTACTTCATATTTTTTTTATAAACTTTCCAAAAGGAAACGAATAACGTAATATCTAATTTCGTATAAAATTACCTGATAAAAAGCATACTGCTATACTTAATCACTTTCTTCAGTTCTTCTTGAATTCTTCTGTATAACAGCTACGACACATCAAAGAAACTGAGTAGCGTTTAAATAGAGAGAGTTTCCATCTTCGAAAAAGTTTTAAATGCAGAAATAATATGTGACAATTTTCAGAGCTATTGTGAGATACTCAGGTTAAATTGAAACAGAGCACTTTTATTTAAAAAAATAGTTGTACAATGGAATTTATTAATTATAGAAATATTTACGTGTTCGTCGACCGACGACTAGTTCTTGATATTGAAAATTTCATAATCACATCAACAAATCACGCATCATCCTGGTGTTAAAACAAAACATAACTAACAAAATTCGAGGAATCAATGCTGCTCGACTGCAACGAGTAATGGAGAATTTTCCGACTCGATTGCAAGGAAAATGTTATTTTCGAAAAATAAGTGAGTAATTAATAAATAGCATTATACAACTATTTTTTTAAATAAAAGTGTTTTATTTTAATGCAGCCTCAGTATCCCACAATAGCTCTTTGAGAATGGTCACATTTTATTCCCGTACCTACTTATTATACACGTATGTACAAATATTAGTAAGTATTACAAGTATTAGTAAGTATTCAGTCAACTTTTTTCACATTTTCACAATCTTATATACAAAGTTATCATCGAATTAACTCGAGTGTGCATCGACCGTCCATCTAAATTTCCACTGTACAACTGCAAAAAGCAGACCTTATCGCATCCGTATCATTAGCTGTTAGAAACACTCGTTGCGTGCACCTTATCACTCGTTCGCTCATTCATTCTTCGCGTTCATTAATATTAAGCAAGCGAATAAGGAAAATCGTAACACAGAGTGAAAGTGAAACGAGAAGAAAGTCTAGGCACCCTTTCGTGCCTGTGATACGCAAGCCTGGCTAAAGAAAAAGGGGAGAATCAGGAAGGAGAGTCGGTGAGTTGGCAAAGGGTCAGCTTATATACCAAACCTCCTTCTCCTAAGCGCTGGAACGAGCTTCTATTTTCACAGGCCCGGAAATGAGACGTGCTCCCTCCCTACATGCCTTCCATTTATTTTTTCATCGTCACGGGTAACCTGGGTACAGCGAACGTCGCGAAGAAGCTTGCACAGGGCGTCCACTACGACGCTTCATACACAGCACTGGCCATTTTCCGCTTTTGCAGAGCTTACCGCTGTGAGAGGATGAGCAAGTTGTTGAAACGAGATAATGTGTCCTTTCATCAGTGCCTGCATCCGTTGGGCTTTGCTCCACCTCGGTGATAGTTCGTCAAAGACAGCGGCCTGGGTTCATTACGTGAATATGACTTTTTTTCATTAATCTCGGCCTCGTAAATTTCGTTGCACTACTTTGAATATTCATATGAATTTTTGTGAGAATAGTAGATCCGTGACCCTTTCATTTTTGAACGGTTGGAGTTGATTCTGACTGTGTCTATTTTTTAATTTACCAAAGTATGTAATATACGTGCATTTTGTTATACGTAATAGTATTTATAATAAGACATCCAGAAATCCTCCTTCTTTATGAGTATAGCCCCCTAAGGAAATTTCATAGGTGAAACTAGATGAAAATTATTAACTTCTACATATAATGTACGTATGACTATTTATTCGTAAATCACTTGAAAATTGTTACAGCAGAAAATACAATAGCTCTATTTTATGAAAATTTTGCTCTTCGATTTCCCATAAATATTGAACGAATCTTGATACCAAGTGTCGTTTAATGAACGCGTTAAAGATTCATTGCACGATTCACGTTCCGTTTAACACCGTGTCAGAGAATATAATCGAGTCAGTTGACCCTAAATGCTCGATCAGTAACATCATTTCTTGTTCAGCGATGCACGAGCTACGGGGATGAAATATTTATCTATCGAGGCGGTCGAGATTGAGATTCCGGGATCGATCTTCCAATTTCATCTATCAGGACACTGGGGACGCCTCTGATTTCCATAACATTTCATAATCCCTGCTCGTAATTTCTGACGGACGCGAGATATAGGCAGGAAATTCGTGTAACGCGTTCGTGACTCATCGTCGAGACATCCTTCCCCTCGAAACAATTCGAAGAAATGAATTTCAGCGGGGAAGATCACCACGGTTGCCTGAAACCAAACGACCCCTTAAATTCGACCCCTCTACGATGATCACAGTTCCCCTAGATCCTCCAGGTTTCGCATGACATCTCATGAATCCTCTCTCCCCATGCCAACCACCGTGATGGAATACCCCTAAAAGAGAGACGATCGATTGCCGATTCAGGCCAAAGCTATGACGCATGGATAATTCGAAAATGATTATCGCGGAGCTTAATACTGTCAAAGCTGAATTCAGCTTGATTGCTGGTAGTCCTACATATAAGCAGAATTGTTTGAAAGTAATCTATTCGAAGCTGGGATTTAGCAGTTCGAAATGCGAGAAAAATGCGCGTTAACATTTCAATTTTAAAAAATTGAAAAAAAAAATACAGTACGCAAGTACCTAATAAAGCAGTACTGGTACTGTGCACATATGTATGTATTGTTTCAGTTGCGACCAGTAGTCGATGTACAGTCAGTGAATTACTTGGTGAATTAATTTTTAGAAAAGTGGAAAATATTTGCGACATATTAAGCTCTGCGGAGCAGTTTAGTGGAATTCTGGGTGCACAGGTATTCGACACGCGTGCGACAACACAACATTAAATGTCAGCCGTGTCGAACGCGTGTTGCGAATCCGAATGCGGAAATGCTATTACGATTATTTCGGTAGGCTTCCTTCGCTTAACGGTCGCATTAGCAAGCTCCGGAAGCGGAGAAGCATTACTGGTATCGATATCCCGCGGCTTTAATGGTCATACTGAATATTGATTACCAATTAGTGGCATAATCAGCGCGATCCAAATAGTTATTGAGCGACGGGGTTAAGTGTCCGCCTAAAATTACTGAACCAGCAAAGGCTGCGACTATTAACAGTCGTTTCGCTGGTTTCTTTTTCCGAGATAAATCTGGCCGTTGAAAGAACGACAAATTTTTTTAAGTGGTCACTAATTTTTCTGAAGGCGAGTGCTTTTGTCATACAGTCGATAATATTTAGGCACGTAATGGAATTCCTAACGAAGAGAATTGTTCGATTCATTTTGCTTTTTACTTAATTTAATAATATCAAAAGAAAAATTTTTACCATTAGAATTTATGCACCATTAAGTAGAATTTTTAACGTGCGTACGTATTTCGTTAGATTTGAAAATATTACATTGAATGTCAGTTCAAAATGGGATTACCCTTTAGAAATCTAAAGTGCTCGTAAGTTTTTTTTCTTCCGACGTGATATTATTCAACCTAAGTTTTACGCTTTTTGAGACAGTTTTTCGTTGGATGAATCAGACTGATTTTATCAATGGCGGTCGTCGTCACCAGAACTCACACTCGTTAAAGCTACTATTCAAACGAGTACCTGCAGCTTTCTCGGTTTGACAAATCTGGTCACACATAAAACTTAAACGTAGAAATATGGTCAGAGCAGAAAATAAAATTGTGAAGGCATATTTCAACTCTAAACTGATAAATACAGTAGAAAAATGTAGATTTTTTACGTACGAGTGTATCTAACATTACTGAATTATCAGATAACATCTAACAAGTTTTAAGCTAATCAAGATCCTTTTTAATGAATTTTCATGTATACACTTCAAGACTGTGCCTCGTTAACCAAATTTTTTAATTTTAATATTCACACTAGCAATCGCTCGAATTTTATTAATCCTATCGATTTGCTCGTAAAAATTCGTGCTGTTTCCTGCGTAGGATGTGACGTCCTGAACGTAAATTCTTTTTCAGTGGTCGGTGTTGAATTTTATTTTATGTTTCATTTTAATCACCACGCCGTTCTCCGAGATATTTATTCTTCTTTTATGAGCCTCGTGAATAATCAATGTCACGAATCACGCTGCATTTGAAATATAAAGCATTTAGATTCAAAGCTTTTAACGATAATGGTTCTCTATTCTAGTGTTGATACAGCCGCGTCGAGAGGCTGAAATGTTCACTGTAAGGATATACGAGCAAAAGAACTCTTCTCAAGAAGTATTATTCGCGCAACACCTTTCTTTGGATAACTTTAGATAGATAGAAACGTACAATAGTTGTTACAGAATAAATATTAGCTCTTAATATATTGAAAAAAAAAAAAAATATTACGTATCTACATTTGGACAGTCACATTATTTCACACTATTGCACTCTTGTCTTTCACATTCTGATTACCTAATGATTATTATGTGATATGTTATGTCATATTATGACTGTTACGTTGCAACAAAAATATAAGTGGTTGAATAATTTACTTCATACCTAGCAGAGTGTCTTCATTTTGAAATTCAAATAACTTTTCCGATTGAAAATATTTTTCATTTTCTATTTATTCTATCTATTAATTTATATTTCGAAAAATTTACGTTAATATCTAATAACAGGTAAAAACATTTTGTTAGTGCTCTTCTGCAATTGTTTTTCTTCTTGAGAATATACATACAGTGGCGGCCAGCTACTTAAGACCGCTGGGTAGTTAAGGAAATAAACAGTGCTAATATTTTATTCATTGTATTTTTCGTATACTAAACTCATATGAAATACATTTTGAAGTATGTTATACCATAATATCGCAATAATTTTATTTACAACATGGAATATTATTCCACCCTTCTTGAATAACAGCGTACAGTTCATTTAAATTTTTGAGCTTTTTATATTTTACATGTTTCTCCACATCAATCCATAGCATTTCAATAGGATTGAGGTCTGGAGATTGAGAGGGCCATGGTATAATGTTTACATTTTGCTGACATAAAAATTGTTTGACCCTACGGGCTGTGTGTTTCGGGTCATTGTCAGCTTGCAAAATCCCCAGTTATCTGGCATTTGATTTCTTGTAAATGGGAGCAATACCTCATTTAATATATCAATGTATTTGTATTGATCCATTATTCCTTCAATTCTATGAATTGGGCCAACAACTTGTAACGTAAACGCTCCCCAAACCTTCACTGAACCTCCCCCACCTTTCACGGTTGATTTTATAGATTTTAGAAAAAATTCCTCGTTGACACGACGTCGAACATACAATTTGCCATCTGACCCCATTCTATTAAACTTGGACACATCGCTAAAAACAACTTTTGACCAGTCTGCTATTGTCCAGTTGCGATGATTTTTAGCGAACTGTAAACGAAGTTTTCGGTTTCGTTTGGAAATGAGTGGCTTCTTGCGAGCGATGCGACCCATAAGATTAAATTCGTTTAATCTTCTTCGCACTGTTCGAACACTAATTTTGCTGATAATTTCGACACCAGATTCATTGAGAACTTGTTCGGCTGTTTTGTAATGGTCCGCTTCAGAGATGCTGTGAAGAATGCGATCTTCTCGTGCTGTTGTATTACGAGGCCTTCTTTTACGCGACACGTTACAAACTGATCCTGTCTTAGATATAAATTGCATTGCCTGTATACACGCCGCTTTGGAAATATTTATTTTTGTAATAAATCATCTCATCTCTCAATAATATAATTTGAATTCATAGTTCAGGAGGTATGTTCTTCTCTCGACTCATGATTGTTGACTGATTAACAATTGTTTGCGATCTTGAATGAAGTGATCCATCGCAACCATGTCAACAATGATGGTAACTAAGGATCTGATGCAACTATGTAATGTGAAAATAAGCAAAAAATGAAAAACACGAATCGGTCTTAAGTAGTTGTCCGCTGTTATAACGACCTAATCTGAGAAAATGTTAAAAATATTTGTAGTTAATAGTGTTGTAAATAAAATTATTGCGATATTGTGGTATAACATACTTCAAAATGTATTTCATATGAGTTTAGTATACGAAAAATACAACGAATAAAATATTAGCACTGTTAATTTCCTTAACTACCCAGCGGTCTTAAGTAGCTGGCCGCCACTGTATATAAGCACTTATTTGAACTTTCCTTTATAAATTTCTGACAATATTCAACCCCGGCGTACACGAATTTCGAAGAACTTCACATTTCAAACTTTTATTAGAAATCGTTCAATAACTTTTGCCTTTTACTGTTCATAGTTATGGATATGGTCAGAGTTAGCATAATTTCCATAGCGCGGAATCAGTAGTACTTTTGTTCCACATCGATACCTAAAGTTGTTCTTCCCTTTCGCCGTGGAAATCCGTGTTCACAAAATTTTACATCTGTTGTTTCGTAAGTCGAAACACTGCTCGAACTTTTGAAAGTCTCCACATACGTATACATTTTATTGTTATTACAGTTTATAGTATTGAATATTAATAAAATGTACCCACAAATCATTTATGATGTATTATACTAGTTTACACTTTCTGCAATTGTATAACACGAAATTAAAATTGAATAGACATTTCGAATCGTGAAAATTAAGTTCATCAGTGCCCTTTATGGTAAGTAATTTATTAGATTGGAGAATTTCTCCGAGGAACAACGTTAAGGATGTAATCAAATTATAAAAGCATATACGAAATAAAAAAAAAATTCCCATACAATATTATTTCAAGAGGAATAATGTCACAACTTTCAAAGTTCAATTGTTCTGAAAAATCAGAAAATACACAATTATAAATGTAACTTAACGTAAGTGCACGATTTTAAAATAATCTTTGAATAGATATAAATTTATATTTTCGTATATCAAGACATTTAAGAAGTTTGCATTTAACTTATACTCATATTTTAACCATTAACTTATTTCTGCAAAATTGGACTTAAATCAGTCTCAGTCCAATCTACTCATATACAATATCTACATTTTATAAGCTGTAGAAGAAAAACACATTCTTCGAAAAGGTGAATTATTTGTCAAACGTATTCAACAATTTCTGTTTGATGATTTAACACCTGTTTTGTTTCGCGTATTTATTCCCTTTCATCGTGCTGAAACACAACGGAACGGTTTGATTGTTAAAACGGGTTCTTGTTGTGTCTATCGGTCTATTCCAGAGATGCAGGTTTGTTCAGCGCGGCCTTTGAACGAAGCAACAGCGTTTTGTTGCCGTTCGAACCGATACGGTACTAGTGTTATCAGCCTGCAGCCATTTTTACGGACACGCGAAAAAGGGCACGTTATAAAATCGCAATCAAGAACGCAACTCTCCGTATTTCAACCTCTTTTTATCCATTCAGATCGCTATACCATGGCGGCAATCATAACTGGTAAAATGAGGAAACAAAGGACGTAATAATGTATACTGTGTCGTATTAAAAATTTGTAGTATGTGATATTTTATCGTCAAGATGGTAATTGTATAAATATGACGAATAAACATAGTCAATTCAAGACTTCCTACAATTTATATTAAAACTGTTAGGTTTCATTCAGCAAAGGTTTATGGCACGATCGCACCTACAGGCTGTTTTTGAGATTAGGATTTAATTTACTATTTTATGCTTTAACGTCCATCCTAGCGAAGGCCGGTAGAATCACTTAATTAGAGTTTTTTGCCGCTTGTGCCTTTCGCGCTCAATAGCTTAAGAACATGCCATAAACCACGGGTTTTCCGAAGGGTACAATTGTCTGTAACGGTCCGCTGGCCGATGAGTCACCCGGAGGAATTTCCCGAATTATTATAAACATTTGGTTACCCCTTGGGATCTTCTCCCACTCCACCAGGGTAAACCGCGCTAAGGGCGCACTGGAAGGAGTTGGCGAGAAAATTAGGCACGTTGATTGGCGATGAATACTAGAAAATATTCACCAATCAGCGTATTTTTCAAGAACCACCGCTCTCGAGGGCGAAGACGAGCTCTCGAGAAGTGAGAATCATTACAACCATCAGAGCAAAAACATCTATCAGTCAAACTAGTCACTTAGTTTTTACATACAATAAAAATTACACAAAGTTAGAAAGGCAACACGCAGTTGTCCATTTTTTAATCAGTCGGCTCAGTGCGACAGCACACACGGGCTACATTAATACAAATCAACAAAAACCAAGGAACCACGAGTTGCAATAGAAGTCTTTTTCAAAAATATTTCAAAATTTACGATCTCAGTTTCTAGCGTTGCTTTGCTTAAGTTATAAAATTTCTTTACTGACTTATTTGCAGGTGCTCGTATTAAAGAGTAGAAAATACTAAGCAGCTAAAGAAACACTTGCGTCTATTTTCTTCTAGCGTTAATTTGAACACCAGAATTTCCATTATATAAAAAACAAAAAATTAAATCGACTCAATTCAATTTACCCAAAAGGCGAGGAAATAGCGCAAGTCACGGTGCTTCCGCACACCTAATTTCTCTTCAACATCTAACTATTCCAGCGTTGTGCAGAAAAACAGAGGGACAAGGAATTTCGTGGGCAAATGAAGTTGCGAGACACAGCAGCGAATGGGTGAAAAGGGCGTGAAAAACATAAGCGACAACCTGTAAAATGTACAAAGCCAGCAAATAACAGGGCAGAAAAGAAACTCAGTTGGGCAAACAGAAGCAGCAGACGCGATGCGTTTATGGCGCGCGTGATGTAAACACCCAATGTAAATGGAAAAGCATTGTTCGAGGTGGAATAAATAGAGAAAAAAAGGGAGGGACAGAGAAAGAGAGAGGTGCTAGTGCGATTGTTGCCAATTTGAGTTGCGAGATCGTGATCGCGATCTATTGCTGTAAATCGACGGGTTCGGTTCATTGGTAACGATCGCGCGATTCAAAAATTGCTGATCGTCAACGCATCCTTCATAAATATTCAAATGTTTGTACAAGTCACACAAGCATATTTAGCGTATTTACCGGTGCCTTCAATGGCGCAGGACAGATACGTCGATAATGAAGATAAACGAGGAGCGAAATTCCTCGTGGGAACAACAGATCGTCCTTGATAAGGTGCAGCCATGCTGGAACAATATAGGTCAATGCTTCGACATTAAATTATCGTGCACAGCTTTTGACGGAGCCATTTTCAAGTGGATGCAATTATTATGTGGCGTTACTGAAGGATCTTTCGAAGTATGCGTGTCTTGTCGATTTTCATTTTAATATTTGGAAAATGACAAGAAATCGAAATTCTAGTATTCCATTATTTATTGTTTCATTAAACTACTGTTGCATTTAATAAGCAATTCTTAGTGAGTAGTGCAAAATTATTATTATTATTATGTCGTAATTATGTAAAGTTATTGTTATTATTATGCAATAATGATATACAAATGAGATACATCAAAATGTAAGTAAATGATTTTGCATAAACAGTGACACGGTCAACCTATTAATCAACGATAAAGATATAAAAAATTATTAGTTTTAATTTATTATTCTCACTTCATGAGCACCTTGGTACTAGAGAATAATAAATTATTAATGCATAGGGCGCGGAAATAGAATGTAACGCTATATAAATATATCGTATTATTACTCGTATCGTATTAAACTATTTTTTTAATAAAAGTGTTTTATTTCAATTTAACCTGAGTACCCTACAACAGCTTTTTGAAGATCATCACATTCTGTTGCCCTTACTTACGATATTTTTGTATAACTGAGCAACATATCACAAAAGGTTATCGAATTAAAAAATCAATAATGCCTTTATCAAAAAATATAAATTCATGTTTCATTTATTTTCATTCAGTCGTTAATATTTGAAGACTTGCATAAAATCTATGTATTATATTGTAGTGATTAAAATGTAGCAGCACTCAACATGTCGATTCGAATAATCCTTGTGCACCTCCTGATAATTTATCCGGTCCTGTATTTGAAAAACTTAGATAGTCCTTCGTGTGAAATTCGATGCAGGAAAAAAACGACAAGAGGTTCACCGAAGGAATCGATCTGTAAATATTCTCGACGAAGTGCTGGGTAAATAAGGTATGCGTGAGCCCCACGTGAAAGTGGACTCGAGTTGACCGTAAGCAATCGCGGGAGAACAGAACTTTTCCGGTAACCGAGTCGAGAACGGGGAAAAGAAATCGAAGGGGTGGAAACTAGTCTTTTCAGCGCAAGCCGCAATCAGTTCAAATCGTTCGATAAATCAAACTCAGCGAAGTTTTAATTGATCAGGACCGGTTCGAAAGTGGTCAAGGCTGTCTCTTTCTTGTTCTCGGTGTTCCCGTGCATTTTCGTGCCTGCTTTCTTTCGCCGGCGCGCCGGTTTGAGAAATGGATGGATTACAGTAACTTCATAGTAACCGGCAACTCTCTTGATCAAAGTTGCCAGCCGTAACGACTTTCGGCATTTTCAAAGCTTTCGATGCCGCCCCAATTAACTTTATAACGACTCGATGAAAGCCCTCTTTAAATTCACGTTCCGTAGTTTGCAAGATTCTTTCTTTTTCATCCCTGACAGAAACGAAGTGTATACGCGAACGAACACTTTACTGGACTTCGAACTGTGCCATGTACGTGAGAAAGTAGGAAATGAAGTTTGCCAGTTTCTACGCCCTTTGTCTCAATTAAATACTACACGTTCTCATTCCTGCATTTTTCTGATAATCAACTAACGAGTTGACTCTCTACAACGTCATCTCACTTGGAAGTTACGTATCCATTTATCTATATTTTATAAGTCTCATTTTATTTGTTTATTGTTATACTGTTGTATCATATTGTTGTGCTATTGCAATATTACCAACTAATCTCCTTATAATAGATATTATTTCTTGCTTGTTCTGATAACAGAATAAGAGAAGAAATTTGAATATTGGTGAATATTGGGATTAAATACATATTGTTGTCGAAACTCCGACAATTTTTCTGTACTGACAGCTGCCAAATCGTCATTTCTCTACTACAAATCGCCATTCAACTGGACCGACAGTACTATGCCTCCAAACAAAACTAAACAACCATTTGAAAATATTTTCAACTCTATTCGCACCAATTTCACAGCGTGTAGATATAAAAAAGAAATACCATTACGCGACACGAGTGGTAGAGACACAAATTTCAACCAACAAGATGCGCAAATTCCAACGAACAGGAACGCAATTTAATTCGTAGAGAAAAATTCTCACCGCAGCATACATACACACAAGCATTTCTCGTGCCAAAGTACACCATGGAAGTAATTCTCAATTCAAGCAACAGTTTTTCTCCCATTCTACTCATATCTTAATTCGTAGAGATAGTGCGTGTGTAATATAATTCACAACTTATCACCAATAATGCTCAAAATATTTTCTTAACGTTTTTATTCTTTTTTTTACGGATTAAATTGTAACAGTATATGGCTCTACCTCGTCCTTAAGTATTGGTAATACACATGTATCTTTTTCTGTACGCGTAATAAAGACGTTAAATAAACAAATTAATTAATTAATTAATTAACTAAATACTGAGAATTTTAATTAAAAATTTTCGCCAAGAGATTTTCGCCTACAGATTTGATGACAAATAGTTTATAATTGAATTTCTTACGTGATGCACCAGTTCTCGAACATTGAGCAAGTATTAACAAGAACATCGATCAAGCTAAACTATGTTCGATAGTTTATGGAAACAATCGAATTAGAGGTAACCCCAAAGCAATGGACAGGTCACTGGGTTATACACGTTGAAATTTGAACATGTTTTATGATACCGAGGAGGTACTATGACGCTTTGGGTCCATGAATTTCGTGGTTCTTACCCACGTGAATAGTTACATAAACTTGGGTACGGCATTTCTCGGCTGTTTGCCGCTATCGACCGATTCCTACGTTCGGGTTAAGTATCTACTAAAGTTTTCAATGGCTCATTACGTGCACGCACTAACAAATATCGTTATTGAACTTCGTTTAACTTTATCACTCGTGATTACACAGATTAATTAAGAAAATGGCAAACAATTTGGCAACACTACTTTGCGTAAAATTGTACTCTTCTACGATTACCTACTTCGTCGCTGAGTATTGATATCATCACATGCTAAGCGTTTGATTTTCCAGTGCAATTTATTTTCCAAGAGTTTATTACAAATTTCTACATTATCACTAATTAACTTTCAATATCAGCATCGTGGAACAGTAATTTCCCGCTATATTAATTGAACGTCAAAGACCCACTTTGTTAACTACAATTACACTGTTTTAATTGTTCCCGTAGCTAAATTACTTCTCATTTAAATAAAAACCGAAACAACGGTCGTCGAAGTTCCTTAACGACGTTAATGAAAACCGAACTGCTGCCAATGATATTGCTCGTTACTACGGGCTAACTGAGCTCATACCTTCCCAACTATTGTAGAATGGAATTACATTTATTGCCACTCTTCCGCACGGTGCTTTTATATAATAATCATTTCACGATCATTTACCTCGAAAGTATTTCAGAAATGTCGAAGTTTCGCGATATTCTTCAATAGATCGCTTTACAACTACATTTGTTAATAAACTTTTACAAGGAGCACAAAAAGCGGGACAATAAACAGCACGCAAACACGCCTGTTCAATGTTTCAAAGCCAAAGGGTGCTCACGTTGCGAATGATGAGTTGGACAAAGGAAAATTTCACAGACCATTACGATCGCGTATACTTCGTGATTTATTAAACAAGAGACGAGAGAAAACCGCTTAAGAGTTAGCCCAGAAGAATTTAAAGGAATCTCTGGTGACGCATGCTCCCTTGTTTACCGCTTCTAGGTACATATCCCCTTCGTCCATCGAGACTATCGAGGGGACCGACACAAATCGAGTTTCATCCCGGTAAGAGATTTCACCCTACAACGTTCCCCCTCGATGCTGCCTTCAGATTCGTGGCGCGTTATTGGCACGAGGGATGCGTTTATTTACTTGGCTTTTAAGCAGCTCGCACCAAACTCGTCCGCGTATTGGTCGACTTGCCGCTGTGGTACTAAATCAATTCTTCTAAACATATCGGAAGAACGAATCGTCGAACAGCCTCCGCCATCGAGGCACCGGAAACAGGTTTCAGAAATGCCGTCGTACGATTACGAAGAAAATGACTTCTTTTCACTCCTTGTACTATACTTCGACGTACATGCAATTATTCGAACGACTTCGGAAGTTCAAAAAATAGATTATATTAAAAGACCGCAGAGAGAAACCTGTAAGCCTATATTTGTTGATTTTCTGATTTTTATGAAAGTACTTTAATATGAACGTTTAATATGGGGAACGACCTGTCAAATTCAAAGATATGAAGCTTTTTGAAGGTACACTGCTGTTCATAAGTACATATTAGGACATCTAAATATCTTAAATTCATTACTAACACAACCTAGCTCATTACCGAGTTTCAACATTGAACATGGAGTTGATTTTAAACTTATCCTGTTTAATCGTCGACAGGTATGTCAGCCGCCCGACCCTTAGATTTCTTAGCATGTAGTTCTGTTGTATATATTTTTCGCCTTCGCTCGTTTCGTAGCAGCGGTAATTTTATGACGCCACGGCAATCGCGCTCTTTCAGTCTAAGAATTTGCTTTTACCTTTATTGTCTCGTTTTCTACTTAGAATCTTCGCCCCTTTTTTCACTTGTAGATTTTTGCATTCATATGGTCACCAGAGCCGAAGCGCGTCTTAACGTTATTGTCTGCTACGGTCATTGTTCGAGGCACTCGGAATTTCCGCGTGCGTCACTCAAGGGTACGCTTGGTACCTGAGAGTGACCTATGGTCTGGGGGGTGGCATTTTCGTGTAGTTTTTCCCACCTATGATTTAGCCAATAGTTTTCGCAAGCCACCCTTCCCCACCACTAGAACGACAGAAGTCATCTGACCACGCCACGAGTCGCTCCTTTTAGAAGTTTAGACCATCCTAATCACGGAGGTGGTCCTTCGAAGACGAACCTATTAGATTTAGTCGGCACACCACGTGCAAAATTCGACAAAGCTCGAAAGTTGGTTGCAACTACCACGAGCACATCATAACATATCCAATTGTAATATTTTCAGATACTGTTGAAGTTGTCTACTTTTGTCGTACCACAATTGCAAGGAAAATACGACTTCCGATACACTTATCCAGAAAATGTCAATTTACAAAAATAACCAAAAAAAAAAAAGGAAAATGTAATTATTGCCTTGTTTTTAGAATTAATGAATGAAGTTATGAAGGGAGTATGAATGGTATAATGGTATAATAGTATTAAAGTTGCAATATATTGGTAAAAATACATTTACTTCTATACTACAAGATTCCAAACTGAATAATTTTGTTGGTGAATCTTAATATTGTAAGGCTACTATTTATTGGATCGGCATTTAAAAAAAATTGTAATCTGTACTTTAAATAAATGGTCAGTGTGTAAATGCTAACCTAACCTAACCTAACCAATAATTTTAATTTTATTGACCAAAAACAAATTAATACCAACTAAATAAACAAAATTGTACTGACAAAATACGATTTAATGCTGGAAATTAATTATTTATTCTAACCAAAATATTCATTTTCACTGACTATTCGTTTTAAGAAATACTTATCATTAATTAAAAAAAAAAAACTAAATAAATAGAAGTGATATTGTAATGACTGCTTAGATTTAGTTCACATTTGATAAATATCCTGGTACCTATGAACGGAAGTGTACGGGTACAGAGGAATAATATGACAAGTTCAAACGAAAGGGAGAGACAATTTGATAAGTCGACGAAAAACTACAAAGCAAAATTATCCATTGGAAACGTGTGAATCAATGTAAGAAATTAAATAACAATTTACGGTAATGTATGGAGCTATTATTTGAAAAAATAGCAGGGGAAAAAGCTGATAAGTCCATGAAGCTTTGTAAGTAATAAACAGCATAACTAATAATGTTACGACGAGCAATATTTTTGAAATGTTCAAAAGGTTAACAAAAGCATATATTTAATTCTGGAACTAAGTAAAAACAGTTGGTTGAGGCTGTTTTGAACATTAACATTGGCTTAAAATATGACTTATCATGTTTTTTCCCTGTGATCTTCATTTTGAAAAAATTTTAAAAAGAAGGTATTTTATATAGTAAGATCATAGAATAAACTGTAATAAAATAGCACTTAGTTAAAATCATTATCAGTATGTCTACACCTTACTTTCGCTGTTACTTTACAGAGGATGTTTCAAAAGTGCCAAATTTGTAGCAGTTCAGGCACCTAAAATTTTAACGAGGCATCATTCTATAAGTCCTAAGGCATCATAAACGCACAATTATTTATCTCAAATCTGATGGGAAAGTTATAAAAAATGTAGATGAAGTTGACGGTACTTCGAAATTCGAATTGAAACTTTCTGACTTCAAATGATCATAACTTCGAAATGAATGCATGAAATGAAAAAATTCAAACGCTATTCTATAGAGGAAAGTCAATATTTATATAGTGTGTAAAAAAATATTGCTCAGATTGCTAATTAATAACAATAAAACGCGACAAATTGAGATAAGGTGTTACTATGCAAATATTCCGTAAAATATGTTCGCTATTCTACTGTAATTTACTTCTAAAGCAAGATGAAATGCATCGAATATGAAGAATTGTTATTATATTTCATCCTTCTCTTCTTCAGACGACATTTCTTCGGTAAAATATTGGTTGAGGAAGTTAGCAGGTGAATGTGTGGACGTCTGACATCGAGCAAACCCGAAGTACCATAATACTGTTGCAACGTGAGAACAACACCCCACTACACGTTGGCTTATTTTGCACTCACAAATATGTCACAAATATTAAGAAAATAATTTCTCTGGTGCGTACACAATTCTTAATATCTGGGATTGAATTAACTTGAAGTTTACTCGGAATTCGTGCATTTACATTCACGTAAGAATAGCGAAACTAATATCAACAGCGAACAAGTCCCATCCTCCAAAAAGCTTAAAACAGAAGCCTTAGAAATAGATCGATGGATCGATATAGCTATATGAATCGACGAATACTCACTGGTCTGAATAAACCTCTATGAAATGTAGGCTAAAACTGAGTACCTTTTAAGACCTGAAAGAAGCAGGGAGTACAGGAAACAGCTGAGAATAATTCAAACAGTGAATTACAGAATTCGATAATCTAGATTTCAACGAGATGAAAAGCGCAAATCATTGATCCAAGCTTCACCAGGAAACTCATTTGAAAGGTGTTCAACGGAATAATGAACGAGTAAACAGACGTTTTAGCGAAGACAAGAAGAGAGGAGGAGCACGCGGAAAAAAATCAATGGGAGAAGGCAAAAGGAAGAGAAATGCGTCACTTTGTACACGCGCCAGGGCTTTCGTGAAAAAGGGTGAAAGCCATCACTCTTACCCTCAAAAATAGAAGAAGAACGAGGGATTCGTGGCTCGAGAAGTGAGAGGGCATTGTTACCGAAGTCTCTGTATTGCAGAATGCCCCCCCTACCCGTTGAAAAGGGTAGAGCAACCTTTCAACGAAAGATCCGTTGCCCTTTTGCCGTTAAAGTCTCGCCGTGAAGGGTGCTAGACGGGTCGAGATTTCCATTGGAGGTAAACGGGACTATAAATCAAGCAGAGCTGCTCTTAGACCCAGCTACGAAGAATTAATCAGCGACCAAGAGGTGATTACGCATTCTAATGCCGATTTATGTGAGTTTAGTGGCCCCTGCAGTCTTTCATCCCAACGAAGAGTCCTGCAGTTTACGTAGATTTCGTAACCGAATTTTCAGCTCAACAAGTAGAAATTCGACGAACTATAAACTGTACGGTTTTTTTTAAACACATACTCGACAAAGTATAATTAAATACGAATTAATAACGCGTGACTTGTGAGGACTATTGTACAATATACGAAATATCATATAATTATACGAAATATTAGATAATTTTGTTATTATTTTATAATTATACTAAGTATTTTATTTTTCACAGTGTAAAATTAGGTAAAATAGGAAAAAATTGATTTTATTTTTGCATATACAGGGTGAGGCGTATAATATGACTTGTACCATGATTATCGTTATTAGTGGAACGATGTACATTTTTTGTCATAGATACCTATAAGTTAGCAGCCATTTAGACGAATTGAAACGAGTTTAATAAACATGGAATGATACAACGGTGAAAACATTTACGCGAAAGTGATTTTGTTGGCTCCCACAATGTTCATGAAGCCATGAACACTTTATTTGCAACACAGTTTGTTATGTAACAGTAATGCAATGTAACTAAGTTCTTAAATGTTAAATGTGTGCAAGTCCAATGTCCTGAGGTTCAAAATTCGTGTAATCGTTCGTACCAGAGTTCAGAGTTCTATGTTTCACTAATGTGTTCTTACAACAATGTCTCCTCCTCTATCTCTGTCCAGTCCTTTTATATGGTTTTTGTCCGTCCATTTGGGTCCCTTCACGGGGGTGAGATTTGGGTGGGAGGCCGAAACTCCCAATCAAGTTAGGGCCTTGGTCGACGCCCGACGCCAACCGCTCACCCTTAGGGAAAAGGTGTTCTGGGTGAGGTACGCGTCACCTGAGCTTCTGGGGAAAACCCAGGGTAACGGTACCGCTCGCTCGCTCGCATGTGCCTCAGCTCGCGTGGGTTTATGATACGTCAATTGCTATTGAGATGCACGAAGAAACTCCAAATTCTCCGCTTTTATGAGAGGTTTGGAGCCCTCCTGACAATAAGGAATAACTAACGAACGAAACCATTAAACGCGTATTCAAACCTTAATCTCAAGAATAGCAGAGTCGCGTCCGCATCGTAAACCTGGTCTAAACTTAAGTATCCTTAACAGATTTTGTACAAGTTGAATGACATACGATGTCCTCAATCTTAAGCTTCGATTTTACTTAAATTAACAATTTGTATTCAAAATGCCGACTGCCAACTTCATTAAACGCGTATTCAAACCTTAATCTCAAGAATAGCAGAGTCGCGTCCGTATCGTAAACCTGGTCTAAACTTAAGTATCCTTAACAGATTTTGTACAAGTTGAATGACATACGATGTCTTCAATCTTAAGCTTCGATTTTACTTAAATTAACAATTTGTATTCAAAATGCCGACTGCCAACTTCTGTGCACAGAGATGTAACATTAAAGAGGTTTCGTAACAGTATACGGTTTTAAAACCGTGCAATTCCATAAAGAAAAATTTTTATATATTCCCCGGTCTATGTGTTCCAGAGTCGTGTATGCGTCTACATATGACACTCAAAGGACTGATTATACAAAATCAGTGACAAAAAGATATAAAATAGATAAACCAAAGTTCAAGTTTATCATTGTTATTGTAAAACATATAAGTAAGTTATTCTATAATTGAAAGATCCCAAACTACAACGTTTCAAGTAGCAAAAAGTAAAAGTTTCAGAAGAAGCGAAAAACGAAGAGACCTATTGTACTTACCTATCGTACATTTATTGTTCCAGAAAATGGTGTATATGTATAATATAAATGTAGAAACGAGTGTTTTTAGCATTTACCGGTACAAAATAATTTTTAAAGGCATAAAAATTGCTTTAAAAGACATTGAAACGTCAAAATGTTATTATCTTTAGTTACCGTTTCCTCCTTGTGGAATATGCACTTTTCGGAAACGAGGAAACCGCTAGGAAAGAACTACAACAACATGTACCCTCTGGCAAGATTTCTAAATGTCCAAACCGACGATGTAATCAGAATATTTTTGCTGTTCTTCCACTTTTCTCGGGGAACAAGAACAACGGGAGCGTAGATTTATTCTGTTTCCGACTTGGCCAATCTAATTTCTCGGATCCGATATCATCTATATAACGTAACATCCGGCTGCAACCAACAACATTCCAGCATCCCTTCGGTCCCAAGCTGCATGGAATTCTCCCAGAGTCTAATATACCACGGAGCACGTTTCTTTGAGCGAGCTAATTTGTTTTCCTTTTTGCGCCAGCCATACTTCCACGATATTCCACGCACGCCCCGGAAAAATCCAGCTTTCTTCTTTCCTTCACTTCTCCCATTGGCCTTCTTTCTTTCCGCTTTTGCCGTTGTTTCCGAAACCAAGGGTCGATGAACTCCGCGCCACCGCTGATGGCGCAACAGAGCGAAGAGGCTTCTCTCTTTTAGGCACTCTTATAAACTTCCCCGTGCGCCACTTTCGAGTCACAAATATGGTGGCGTTTCCCTTCTTTCCACCGGATACGTACGGTCTTTATCCTCAATGCACTGGTTTGCCCGCCATTCCGCTGAGAAAATCTTGTTAGACCGAGTGTCAAGTATAAATTTCAGACATAACGTCGAGGGACTAATGTGGTTTAATTTTGAAAACATGATTGTGCTGTTAATACTCAAACTCACGTTTGAAAAACAAATTATGGTATAACATAAGATGACTGGTGCAAGTTTGGTGGTTAAAAAGTAACGACATTGAGCAACAAAAATAATTTCCTTTTGAATAAGAATTGCTAAAGATTTCTATTTTGTTTAGGAAGTAGGATTGATAGAAATGTTTTAAGTTTCAAGATCCCTCAATTCCAATCTTTCGTGAAACTTTGCTTTATAGCTATGCATATAACCAAAGCTCTATTCATTCAAAGTGAATCATAACCATATCCTTCGAGTTTATGGGTCATAATTCGACAGACAGAACAGATGCATTCTGTTATTCCACGGTTCAACGGGATAGCCTAATATTACAGTCTCGGTCTTCTTTTTCGACTCATGTGGAATATTTTCTACATTCAAAGTAACATAATAATCTAGCAGCTTTCATAAACCGTCGGCTTTTTAAACTTCCTTAAAAACCACTATGCTTTCCCCTTTTCCTTCTGACTTTACAACATATTTCGCGTAAAACGCAAATATCTCTATAGCCAAGATGTATATCGTATCCTCATGGTACATAACCATACATTTTCACGAACGCCTTACTTTCACGCCGCGGGCCCGTGCATAAAAATAATTTGCGAAGTGCTGATGCTCATGGGGACAAAATAATAGGACTGGAAAGATTTAAACGAGGTCAGCAAATCCGTGCTCATAGAAAATCCAGGCCTGGCCTGGGTTATCCGATCATAATCCGTCCATTCTGTTCATCCGTTCGTTCTTTTTCTCGTCGGTGAAGCTTCAAGGGATCGGCAAGAGGAATATCCGAGCCGAAAAAGGTGGTAGTGGAAAGAGATTGGATTAGGAGACGTTGAAAGAAGAAGACGTAAGGCTGCAGGTGTACCATCTAGATTCAAGTTCACAAAAAACGTGATACGCGGTACCGAGAACCTATCAGAAGATTCCCATTAAAAGATTTCACTACCTACTCGTAATCATTGTAGGTTTGCGCTGCAGCTGTTTGAAGTTCTAAACTTTGATACTACAAAATTTTATTGATCCGTGAATCTACGGTAACATTTATTTTTCTTGTTACATTCATTCAAGATGTGAAGAAACCCCTTGAATTTGGTACGATTTTCCAATAGGTGCATCATGAACTGCAAGCAGTTATTTAAGAAAGGTATTTTTAGATGATTCAAAAAAATGTTGAAATAAAAACTGACCGTGTGATTTAATGGAAAATATTATGTCGTGTAATATGAAATGACGGATTTTTCAAGGAGGAATAAAAATCATTTTTTAAAATTCAAACGAATATTACTCTTAAATTTCTCAACAGTAACTTATCAAGAATTGTACGAACTGTAAATTAACACAAAAAAATTCAGAACTTTTCATCACCTGAGATTGATTTACAAATGATTAGGAATCAAACATTTCATATTACACAATCTACTTGTTGGCTCCCACAATGTTCGTGAAGCCGATTATATAGCGAGTAATTCTTTATTTGCAACACAGGTTTTTATGTAACAGTAACACAATACAACTAAATTCTTAATGGTTAAATATGTGCGAGTCCAATGTCCTGAGGTTCAAAGTTCGTGTAATCGTTCGTACCGGAGTTCAGATTCTATGTTTCACTAATGTGTTCTTACAACAAAGTCACGTTTTGTCTATCACCTTTCAGTCCTTTTATATGTTCTTGTCCGTCCATTTGGGTCCCTTGACGGGGGTGAGATTTGGGTGGGAGGCCAAAACTCCCAATCAAGTTAGGGCCTTGGTCGACGTCCGACGCCAACTGCTCACCCTTAGGGAAGAGGTGTTCTGGGTGAGGTACGCGTCACCTGAGCTTATGGGAAAAACCCAGGGTAACGGTACTGCTCGTTCACGAGCATGTGCCTCGGCTCGCGCGGGTTTATGATACGTCAATTGCTATTGAGATGCACGAAGAAACTCCAAATTCTCCGCTTTTATGAGAGGTTTGGAGCCCTCCTGGCAATAAGGAATAACTAGCAAACGAAACATTAAACGCGTATTCAAACCTTAATCTCAAAAATAGCAGAGTCGCGTCCGTATCGTAAACCTGGTCTAAACTTAAGTATCCTTAACACTACTAGTTTTATAATTGGTTTCACATGTAAAGATACTTGCCGGATACTGTCGTTGGAAACTTTGACTTGCAACGAATTAATTTTTCTCGTAATTTTTAACATCACGATTTTTGCTATGACAAGTTTTTCGCACGAAGACAGTTTTCCCGATGTAGCACAAGACGTTCGACTTTTTTGTTTGTGCAAACGATCGAAGATTTCCTCACTTAACAGCTGTCACCAAACCGTAAATCGCCTCTAGCTAGACGACCTCCTACCACGAGACTAATACTACAAATAATGAATTACGCCTGAAGGCGTGCAAACACGACGACGTTGGTAGCATTTCAGTCGACTGATTGTGCACGTGGGCAACTAGTGCCCCAACAGATGTACGAATCAGAACAAATTCAATGTATCAATCTAGAAACGATTTAACTTGGAAATGTTTTACATATATATTTCATTTTGCTTAAAATCATGAAACATTTTGACATAAAATTTTTTGAAGACAAATAAAATATTATTGTTAGGTTTTCTGTAGAAACGGTTTATGGCACGATCGACCGGGAACGGTTATTTTTGAGTTCAGGATTTTCGTTCATTGCTTGCACGGGTCTAATTACATCCTGCGAGGATCACTAGAATTGCTTTGCTAGATTTTTAGTCATTTGTGTCCCTCGCGCTCAATAGCTTACGAACATACCATAAACCACGAATTTCCGAACGGCACATCTGTATGTAACGGTCCGCTTGCCGATTAGTCACCCGGAGGAAATTCCAGATTTTTGGGACCTTCCGCCCACCCCTCGCGACTGTCTCACACCCTTCCATGGTGACAGCGCGCTAAGGGCGCACTGGAAGGGCGGTAAAGACGATATTAGACACGCTGATTGGCAAATGCAATCGTTAACCATTAACCATGTCCCAACGAAAATCCCTCTCACGGACGTCCGAGACGCGACGTCGGAGAGTTGAGTCGTCGTTCAACCACCACGAACAAGGAGAACCAAGGAGCAACCAGCTTACATCACGCGATACCATAGATCAGTTTTTACAAGTCCCAATCATTTTGGTGGTCCTTCGAACCAGTATCTAGACGGCACAACATCGTGCAAACATCCACAAAGCTCGAAAGTTCATCGCCACAACCACGGGCACTAACAATTATCACATGAGAACTAGTATTTGAATAATGATCGTAGAATTATGTTTTGAATTTTAAATCTAAGGATGCATAATAGATAACAGGAAGGAAAATAAGAATATAGAATTCCTTTAAATTCCTCATAAACTCAATACACTTAAAATTATATCAAAGGAATCTTTAGGAAAGTGTAATTCTTCTCTCGTCTTCCAAATCTGAAGGTCCACATAAGAACAAACGTAATGCTTCTCAAAATTACTTTTAAAATTGAACTTACGTTCCGATATCATAGCTTTTAACTTATCCGAGACGCATAACGAAGTTCACTCATTACATTTCTCCTTCATAACTGAAGAATTCAGCTCCTAATATCGCGGAATTTTCTCCGAGTTCCTTTCCCCGAATGGAAAAAGAAACAGTGGAGACCTAATAGGGCCGGGCAACCATATCAAGCGAGTACAACGATCAAAACTTT
>NW_017100237.1:118287-131848 GCF_001263275.1 Habropoda laboriosa
TCTTTTTACGTTATTGAAGACGGCTAAGGCAGTATTCTCATTAGCCACTGTCTCTCTCTTTTTAGCTGATACGCATTGTCATCGATCAAATTGGATTAAACGTTTCACGAGCAGGTCAAGTTAAATATTTCATAAGATTTACTAAGCTTTTAAACTAATATACTTAAGAGTCGCTGAAAAGTAAAATAATATATGTATACGAAAGTTCTAAATGATGAATGTGAACATATAAAAACATGTATTACTAAATGATATTATTAAGTAAAGTTTCAACTATGAAGTTCAGTGACAACACATCCCTTTGCACGTATTTCTTTTATTAATATTATGGAAACGAATGAACACTATTGAATTTCTTGGAGTATAAACGACACAGTTACATAAATTATACAGGACTTTTGACTCAGTATAACCGCTAATTAGATTGATCAGATTTAATATACGAAAGGAAAGCATTTCAAGATATGAATTTTTCTTTTTCTAGAAATGCTTAAGTAAGAAACGTACTTCATGTTCATGTAATCCAATTACGAAATGGAACGAACAAGAAACAAGCTTTTCGAGAGAAATTTTGCAATCCAAATTGAAAGGAACGCTTGAAAATAACGTGCGCGCTTGATGAAAAATAAAGGACCCTTTAATGCATGCACATTCTGTACATATTTGTTTGGAAGAAGCTCAAAGATGACAGACAGCAAAAGGAAACATACGATGAATGTAGTGTTCCAATCAAAGAGATGCATTTTATTTCACTTACAAGGGAACTTCGGTAACCCGAAATGTCCGATTTTTTTAAACTTTGTGGGTTTGTAGGGGACCTCGGGAGAAGTATCGGGCAATTTTTTTTATCGGCCCAATTTCGGTTCTTCGGGGTGAAAACAGCTCTTGAATGAAGATAAGTGTACCCTATTTCCCGGTATATCTTTAAAACTATAGTAGATATAAAAAAATGTTTATAATAAAAATTAAATGGCTTTTTATGCCTTATAAGACTGTGCTATTAAATTAACAAAAATTCTTTTTTTAAATAAAATATCTTCCACTACCGTTATGAAAAATTTTTAATTTTCTATCGTATCGAAAAATATGTCAAATAAATGCAGATAAATATGTTAGTCTTATCGAATAATGTGATATTTAAATAATTTTTACTGATACGTGCTTTGTGTGCTGTCATCGTCGCGCTTGGAACGATGCATTATCAGGTACCAAGTATGTGTGCGAATCTGGTATTTTTTTTTTTTTTATCTTTTTCTTGGTACTTTGGTATTTATTTACATTTATTTGACATATTTTTCGATATGATAGAAAATTAAAAATTTTTCACAACGGCGGTGGAAGATTTTTTATTTAAAAAAAGAATTTTCATATAGTTTTAAAGATATACAGAAAAATAGGGTACACTTATCTTCATTCAAGGGCTGTTTTCACCCCGAAGAACCAACATTGGGCCAAAAAAAAATTGCCCGATACTTCTCTCGAGGTCCCCTACAAACCCACAAAGTTTAAAAAAAATCGGACATTTCGGGTTACCGAAGTTCCCTTGTTAGTTGAGCGTGTTTCCGCGAAAACCAGCGTACGCTTTAAAACGGACGTTCGAGTAAATTTGTTTTCAAAAAGTAACATATTGTCGGTTTATTGAAAAAGTGACGTAACTAACAGAAGTAAATTTCTCAGAAAATGAATTTGAAATTTTTTACGGTAGAAAGTTGTACTCAATCGTTTACCAATGAAACATTTTTGCTGTTACAATTTAGCTAATAGCCTTTGAATTTTTAGGGTCTCTAATAAAATATCGTTTCTCTGTATTACTTACTTAAAGGGTTCTTTCAGAGAAAAATAGCTCACTTTTACAGTTATTTTTGCAGGTATCTCAAAATTAATGACTTTTGAGATGCGTCACTATTTTAGCAAACCGATGGTATCAAAAAATAGAAAACAGAGTTCATATATTTTCGATAACATTTATCGTATGAAAGAAAGACAACTGTTTCATTAATTTAAGTACCTATTTTCCTGACTCTTGTATCATGTGTTTCGTTCTAATGAATTAACAAAATAAAATAAAATGCGCAATAAATTAATAACATGCATACTACACGCAAACACATCGTGATAATTTCTTTCAAAATTAATAGTAGCTTTTAGAAATTGTTCGCGAATTAACCTAATATCTACTGCCCTCTCATTTTCTTTATGCGGTTATGCGGTAAGAGATGTATTTAATAACAGTATCCGCGGAAATTTTCAATCATTCTAGAATCACGCACGAACATAATTAAATAATTAATCGAGATAAGAGTCTTCAGGCCAATGTGTGTTATAATTTAATTATGTGTACTACTGTGAAACGAATAGCTGATTAAATCTGGTTACGATAATTACGCGTTAAAATGTTTTCGCCCACGAACCGTACTCTGCATTATTGGATTCGCTGTCTCCTCTATTTGCATTTCCGGTTCCAAGCTGGCTTGAATCGAAATCGAAAATTTCCACGAAATTTCGCGTCGGTTTACGCGGTAAGGGAATTTTTACTCGTTTGAATTATCCTCCTACACGCAACGAATTACCCATTGGCGACATATTTCATCCCGAATTGTTTCGAGCGCGTACCACCAGTAGCAACGATTACGACAATCGGTTTGCAGTGTGTAAAACGGCAAACAAGTGGCGAATATTCGATACAATTTGCGTATTCGTTGTGCCTCTCTTAAAGGGAAAGGTAAATTAGGTTTGAAGCTTGAATACGACATATCCGAGGATGATACATATCTGCATACTTGTACGGCCCTGCTCATGTTTCCAACTAGTTTTCAATTTATTTAAAAAGTGAATGACAGAATATGGATATTTGAATATATTTAATAATACGGATACTTTGTATATCACAATATGTACACTTTAAACCCCCCCAACCATGACCGCAACGAACAGTTTCTCAGTAGCTATACAAGATTAGGTTAACCTAAGTAGGTATTCAACAAAGTTTCCGTGCCTAGTTTCAATCAAAATTTGCTTGCAACTAAGGAACTTTCCCACGTATCATAGTACCTCTTGACGATATGCTTGAAACACGACTGTTCCTTTCAGAAGGAAACAGTGTAGTTACGCCAGCTTTTGCTGATAGCAGCAGTAGCTGAGTCAACGGCTACAACTGCGGCAGTAGTGAATTTCAAAGGAAGCCAGTCGGCCACTATTACACATTTTTCCACTGTTGCCTGATTCACCGGACTGTGTGTGCACACAAACAAAAGACGCACGATTCCGTCTGGTGGCCCTTTGAAACGCGATATAAACAGGCTACACGGCCTCTCATTTTCTTTAAGGGGCCACATATTCAACCAACGCACAGGGATCCTACGAAAAAGCATGCTTCTATTTCTTTGGTCGCTAACAGCGAGCCCCTCCGTTCGCTATTTTTCTGTAATTCCTCTTTTCATTCACCGTGTAAAGTTGGAGGGGAAACGTTGCTAATACGCTTTGTAGATGTAAAAATGTTACATTTTCGTCGTTGTTAAAAATCATGCAATTTCGCATTGTGTAATTTCATTTAGCAACCGATTAATTGATTACAGAAGCAGCTGAATGTATTTATCGTAGAATCACGTTTCAATAAAAAATGATAATCTGTAATTTTTATATAATTATACAAACAATCTTTTTTATTTATATTTTACAGTGATATTATTTGACTGTCTTCAGTAAGAAAAACGAATAATAAATGTGAGCGAACAAAGAAATAGTAGAGTAAATAAGAATGAGGAGAATGACCAATGTTAAGATGGATACAATTTCATATAAACTAGAGCGATATTTTCCACTTTATACGTATTATATAATGTAAAAGATAAATATACATATACATTTTTTTATTGGATGATTGCAAAAGTTCGTACCCGATTTGAAAATAAAACACAATCGGTGTGTGAAAAAGCAGATTTCGTTTGAAACAGAAATGAAACGAAATAAATAATTATTTGAAAATGAAACACAAGCGGTGTATCTTTTGATAGGAACGTGACATTACGCTAAAAGAAACATCTGTGCCGAAGTCGATAAGGTTCTCGCCACCTTTGAAAATCGGGCACGAACTTTTGCAATGATCCAATGCAAGACAAAATTGTGATCGAATAAGTTTTTAAGTTCATACTTATGTTAAAAAAATTTGTAATTTACCCGATTGTTGTAATTATTGTAATCCATCAATTGCGATTCTAGTAAGTTATATTTGCACAAATTCAGTACAGTATCCACCAGTAAAGACGTGAAAAGTAAACGATGGATAAACCACAGAAACGATTAATCACAATCGTGTTAAGGCAAGGTTGCCTGTCTGAGTTGATCCGAACGCGAAACCATCGAACACAGTGTTTATTTCATTTTCCTGATATATATTTCTCGTGAGTCTGAACGAGTTCTAACCGAGGCGGAAGCGCGTGCTACACCCATTACGATACCCAATAATTTCCTGTGATCTTATTTTCCCAACAAGAAACTCCAAATTGGCTTTCCACTTACGCGAGCTTCAATTTGCCAGTTCGCGTGTACCTTCACCCTCTCCTCCCTTATTTCTTCATCCTCTTCCACCGCCAATTCTGTCCCGTCGTCCTCCGTTACCTTTCTCGCGTTTCTGTTCATCTTTTCCGGCTGTTTTTCCATTCCTTTTGGCCCTTCGGTTATTTTCCAATCTGTCCTCCCCCACTACTAGCCCAATCATATCGGCTATATTATGTTTCTGCACCTTGCAGCACACCTTCGCGCCAGTTTTCCTCCCTCCGTCTATCCTAATCGCTTTCCTTCGTCCCGTATAAAATCAAATCCACCGAGAGAGAACAAGCTGTTCTTCCCCTATCTGTTCAAAATAAACTCGTTTCACCAACATTTCCTAGTTAAACGAATATTGGCGCGCAATCGAATATTCATGGATCGGCTTGTTCGGAGGATTTCGATTCTAATAGGCATCGGAGACAAACCCATACTCTATTTAGCTCTCTCGAACATTTGAGAGCCTTTACGAAGTCACTTTAACCCTTTTCGGCTGTTGTATCCCGTATACCGTAATTCATTCGGAGAATTTCATGGGGTCGTAAAAACTGCTTACACTTGTTTACGACGACGTATCGAGACGCTGGATTTTGTGAAATTAATCACACAAGCCTGATTGAAAAGTAGTTGAATAAATGTTCGTCTTTTCTCGTGATGTGTTACGTAGCGTTTTTCTCCTGTTCTATCGCATTTAATGTATTTACAAGGTTACTACCGTTATTCGCGATTTTTTTGTAGAATCTTATATGTTAGTGTCTGCGTTTGTGCTATTAACTAGGTTTCTTGTGATTGGTCAGTTGCTTGTGACAGACGTGTTTGTGGTAGATGTCGTGCCTTTTTATTCGTGTAGTGTGAAGTTATGGGTGTGTCTAGTACGGTACTTTCTCAGAGAAGAAAATTGCCGGAGTCACGACGAAAAACTATTGTAAAGCCATCTACCAGGTCGTGTCTGCTAATCAGCGCGTTCGGTCCTAGACAATGCATGTTCCTCGTTGTCGCAGCTGTGATTCTGTCCAAGAGGGTTTATGGCCTGCCGATTGACACCTTGGTCTGATGTCCAAATGTGATCAACGAATTTTATAACAATAATCCACAAGAGCTGCCACGCAAAAAGGCTCAAAGTAGCTATCTATCGTTATCCTTGTTACTCGTGAAAATACTCGCCATAACGATTTATCGATATCGCCTTTTATTGCCTGCTTTTGCCAAATTGTTACCGTCACCGTGTAAAGTTGGAGGGGAAACGTTGCTAATACGCTTTGTAGATGTAAAAATGTTACATTTTCGTCGTTGTTAAAAATCATGCAATTTCGCATTGTGTAATTTCATTTAGCAACCGATTAATTGATTACAGAAGCAGCTGAATGTATTTATCGTAGAATCACGTTTCAATAAAAAATGATAATCTGTAATTTTTATATAATTATACAAACAATCTTTTTTATTTATATTTTACAGTGATATTATTTGACTGTCTTCAGTAAGAAAAACGAATAATAAATGTGAGCGAACAAAGAAATAGTAGAGTAAATAAGAATGAGGAGAATGATCAATGTTAAGATGGATACAATTTCATATAAACTAGAGCGATATTTTCCACTTTATACGTATTATATAATGATAAAGATAAATATACTCATACATTTTTTGTTTTACTAAAAATAATTTCGAACTTAGTCTAGTTGCAAAATTATAGAGACGATTTATCACATGCGTCTGTTAATCTGAATTGCCAGCATAACTAATTAGAACGCAAAGAATTAGCCACTTTTTCTGAAACTCCATTATATTGGATGATTGCAAAAGTTCGTACCCGATTTGAAAATAAAACACAATCGGTGTGTGAAAAAGCAGATTTCGTTTGAAACAGAAATGAAACGAAATAAATAATTATTTGAAAATGAAACACAAGCGGTGTATCTTTTGATAGGAACGTAACATTACGCTAAAAGGAACATCTGTGCCGAAGTCGATAAGGTTCTCGCCACCTTTGAAAATCGGGCACGAACTTTTGCAATGATCCAATGCAAGACAAAATTGTGATCGAATAAGTTTTTAAGTTCATACTTATGTTAAAAAAATTTGTAATTTACCCGATTGTTGTAATTATTGTAATCCATCAATTGCGATTCTAGTAAGTTATATTTGCACAAATTCAGTACAGTATCCACCAGTAAAGACGTGAAAAGTAAACGATGGATAAACCACAGAAACGATTAATCACAATCGTGTTAAGGCAAGGTTGCCTGTCTGAGTTGATCCGAACGCGAAACCATCGAACACAGTGTTTATTTCATTTTCCTGATATATATTTCTCGTGAGTCTGAACGAGTTCTAACCGAGGCGGAAGCGCGTGCTACACCCATTACGATACCCAATAATTTCCTGTGATCTTATTTTCCCAACAAGAAACTCCAAATTGGCTTTCCACTTACGCGAGCTTCAATTTGCCAGTTCGCGTGTACCTTCACCCTCTCCTCCCTTATTTCTTCATCCTCTTCCACCGCCAATTCTGTCCCGTCGTCCTCCGTTACCTTTCTCGCGTTTCTGTTCATCTTTTCTGGCTGTTTTTCCATTCCTTTTGGCCCTTCGGTTATTTTCCAATCTGTCCTCCCCCACCACTAGCCCAATCATATCGGCTATATTATGTTTCTGCACCTTGCAGCACACCTTCGCGCCAGTTTTCCTCCCTCCGTCTATCCTAATCGCTTTCCTTCGTCCCGTATAAAATCAAATCCACCGAGAGAGAACAAGCTGTTCTTCCCCTATCTGTTCAAAATAAACTCGTTTCACCAACATTTCCTAGTTAAACGAATATTGGCGCGCAATCGAATATTCATGGATCGGCTTGTTCGGAGGATTTCGATTCTAATAGGCATCGGAGACAAACCCATACTCTATTTAGCTCTCTCGAACATTTGAGAGCCTTTACGAAGTCACTTTAACCCTTTTCGGCTGTTGTATCCCGTATACCGTAATTCATTCGGAGAATTTCATGGGGTCGTAAAAACTGCTTACACTTGTTTACGACGACGTATCGAGACGCTGGATTTTGTGAAATTAATCACACAAGCCTGATTGAAAAGTAGTTGAATAAATGTTCGTCTTTTCTCGTGATGTGTTACGTAGCGTTTTTCTCCTGTTCTATCGCATTTAATGTATTTACAAGGTTACTACCGTTATTCGCGATTTTTTTGTAGAATCTTATATGTTAGTGTCTGCGTTTGTGCTATTAACTAGGTTTCTTGTGATTGGTCAGTTGCTTGTGACAGACGTGTTTGTGGTAGATGTCGTGCCTTTTTATTCGTGTAGTGTGAAGTTATGGGTGTGTCTAGTACGGTACTTTCTCAGAGAAGAAAATTGCCGGAGTCACGACGAAAAACTATTGTAAAGCCATCTACCAGGTCGTGTCTGCTAATCAGCGCGTTCGGTCCTAGACAATGCATGTTCCTCGTTGTCGCAGCTGTGATTCTGTCCAAGAGGGTTTATGGCCTGCCGATTGACACCTTGGTCTGATGTCCAAATGTGATCAACGAATTTTATAACAATAATCCACAAGAGCTGCCACGCAAAAAGGCTCAAAGTAGCTATCTATCGTTATCCTTGTTACTCGTGAAAATACTCGCCATAACGATTTATCGATATCGCCTTTTATTGCCTGCTTTTGCCAAATTGTTACCGTTTGAAAATCAAGATTCGAAATGAAGAACGATCATCCGTAATATATTTGCATGAGTATTTATTTCTTTATTCTTACATTAAATGAACTCGTTGTCGTGTACTCGCGTCGGTTTGAGTTATGTTTCAAACTTGGATCACGAGAGAAAAATCGGACTGTTTTCTAACGAGGTCTGAAGCGATCCCGGAATACCCTTTCTCCAACGTTATAATATAAACGACTTGATTATGCGTTCAGCGCTCGGACTGACTCAATACTTGGTTGTTTAACGTTCAGAATGATACTGATTCGAAATTCAGAGGAAGTCACGCATCTCAGCTACTGAGGGCGGAGTTTAATTTTGGAAGTGAAAAATGGGAGAAATAAGAACATTAAGTATTGGTCGTAGGGTGTGGTGGTGGGAAGTGGTGGTAGAAGGTGGTGGTAGAAGGATGAGGTGTCGGGGTTTTGGGGAATTCCGAAAAAAAGGAGATAGGACATGAGAGAAGGAAGACACTAGTTCAGTAATTGGAAAATCGGGACAATGGTTAATAAACTGAGTTCTGGTGGTGAAATTACCGAGGGTACGCGCTTAATAACGGCCCCGGCTAATCCTATGGGTCGCGGATTCTTCAGGCCCGTCTTACAATTTCCTTAAGCTATAAAAATAAAAGGAGAAAGGCTCGATGCGAAAATAAACAAAAAAAATGTTCGGTACGGAACAGATGCTATTTTGTCTCGTGTGTTTCTTAATCTGTATTTCACCCTGTTTAGTTGCAAGGATTTTCACTCATTCTATCTTTTCCCCTTTTTTCTCCAGTAATGACAAAGTATAACGAATTGAGAGTAACAAGATCAACTTCGTCACTTCGAGCAAAACTAATTATCTTTGATCTTACATTAGTTTATCCCTTAACCTGTATTTTACCCAGTTTAATCGCAAGGATTCTCATCCTCAATTTCCCTCGTTCCATCGTTCCCCCTTTTTTCCAATAATGAGAAAATTTTAATAAATTGAGAGTAACAAGATGAGCTTCGCTTTTTTCGAACAAATGAATTAATTTCATTTACATAGAATTTTTTATTCTCACTTAATCGTTGGTTGAAATACTTCCACAAGAAACTATAACTGACCTTGTACCCCAGATCTCCATACTTATCTCCGGCAGCGCTATCAGAAGATAAAAAGAGGAGTGTATAATTCCACCGAAGGAAAAGCAAGCCTAACCTTCAGATCTCGAAAATATATTTATAATTCCGAATGAAAGAAATTATCGCCGTACGACCTAATTAAACTGTTCCTAATCTCCGCAGAGAGGCCAACGCAAAAAAGGAATGAAAATCGTTTTTTAAATTCAAACAAACATTACGTAACTCGGTGAAAATTGCACAATTGAACGTTAAGTAAACACGATAAAACACAGAACTTTTCAACACTCGAGTAATCGCTGGAACGATCAAGCGCTAATGATTTCACATTAGATTAGACATTTCATATTAAACGATCTAATACTTAGGATAAACTTTGTCGCTGTTTTTTTCTTTCGTTTTTTTTTTTTGAAATTAATTTTCCAAGGATTCTATGGTGTTAGTCCCGAAAATTCATTTTCTTCGTCTACTTTCACCGCGATCCATGGACTCGTAATTAAGATCACTCGGGCTGGCAGCGAGATTTAATGGGTCCCGAACGACGAGCGCCCGATGATTAGATCACCGGGCAACTTCCGCCAAGTCTCCGCTTACGTACGTCGCCCGACGCGTCTCTGCAACTTGCAACGAATTACTCGTTAGCCATCGCGACCGTTTCCTAATGGCGAATCCACTTGGAGAACTCGGAGCTTCAGTTATCTGCTGGTCTCTCCGTCTTTCTCTCGCTCCTCTTGGTGCCTGCATCAGAGAATTTCGTCGCGTTGTTACGCCACTGTGATTTATTTGACGCGCCTATTAGCGGCGCGTGTCGTTCATTATTCACCTGAAAGGACCACGTAACGCGTGTCGATGAATTACCATTGCGATTTAACGAGTACAGCGAATCGAAGATTGCTTCCTGCGTGGGAACGAGAATTGAAAAAAAAAAAAAAAGAGACGAACGGAGGCGACAAAATGCGACTTTTTGGAATTTCAGAAACTCATGATTTTCGGCTTGCACACGATTTCGGTTGGCGATTCTCGCTTTCCGGAGATCCTGAATGCAGGATGAACCTCGGAGATAGAGCCCGGTCAACGCCCAGTCACTCTGTCTCGTTGGTGCAGCATGCTACAGGACGATGCAGGGTAGCGAAGCCTGGTCAACGCACAGCCCCTTCGCACCATGACGGACAGAAATCGGTTATACTCCGGTAGTAGAGCCCAGTCAACACCACTGAAAAATATCGGAGGTTGCAGAGTAATGACGCCCGGTCAGCTCCCGATCGTGACAGAAATTGGAATAGAACGAGTCCCGATCAACGCTCAGTTACCTTGTTCGGAACGGTTGGGATCGAGGATCATAGCGAGACCCAGCCAACATCCAGCCACCTCGTATCATCCGACGATAATAAACAAACAGAGATCGGTCGTGACAAACACGAGACTTGGTCAACATCCAACCCCCCTCGTACTATCGAGGAGATGGACTATGCTTTACAGTGTGAATCACCTGATTCTCTGAAGCCCGATTAACGCCCAACCCCGACAAGGTTTCAAGTTTGAGACTTGCCAAGCTCGATACTCCGATGCCGATGATTATTTGCACGTTCCCGTGCTTTAATTAATGCATAGAGTCCGCTGTTTAACAGCGAGATCGTGCACGGCGTAGTAGTAACAAAAGGAGAAAGGCTCGATGCGAAAATAGACAAAAAAATGTTCGGTACGGAACACTCGTATTAAAAGTAAACAAAAGGGGAAAGGCTCGATGCGAAAATAGACAAAAAAATGTTCGGTACGGAACACTCGTATTAAAAGTAAATTGCGAATATTGTTATCGGTTGCATCTTTGTAACATTTTTGCTTTTTTGTGAATTTGTGACGTAGATTCTTCGCAACAGAGAATCCACGTGACTATTACGGTGCATGGGGGTACCTAACTCAGCGGCCTGCCAGGATTCGGTAGGTGCGTAAGTGAAGCTTCGTTCGTGTGGAAGTTATCCTATTAATCAATTTATCAATAATCTTACGGAGTACTAGTTACATTTGACAATACAGCGGAACTCGAAAATCTCTATGAAATGAAAATTCTCTTTGTTAGGCGCAGCGGTTTGTCACGGTAGTGCCAAGGGGGCTACTTTTGAGATTAGAACTTTTAGTTCATTATTGGCATGTTTTAAGGATTAACGTGTGTCCTGGCGAGAGAAAAATTAGAAGTAATTTTCTCTCATCCTCAATAGTTAAACCATCTTATTAAATGGGCTTTCCGAAGGGTGACTCGGGATCTATTGTAACGGTCACAGCCTGGAGGAAATTCCGTGCTGTTGCCAAACGTTCGCCACCTACTGTTCATCCCACTGTCACCTCCTCCCCAAAGCAACGCGCTATTAAAGGACTAAAAGCGCCGAAAGAAAAAAGAATTAGACGAAATCGACAAGCCAGTGCGGTACTGTCCGCGACATTCGACATTTACACGTAATTAGTGAATCGCGACTAACTCGCGTCTTTCCTGTCGCGAGATTTGACTTTACTGGATTCGACAACCAGATTGCGATTCACGTGTTGGCACATAAACCAAGTGCAGTAATCCACAAACGCTAACCCGACCTTCCTCAAACGAAACGCGGGAAGTTGCGTTAACACTTTTCATTCCCTTCCGCTCAGCTGTGAAAACCTCCACAACTCTAATTCAGAAGAACTCGGACCTCTACAAGTCGAAGTTAATTTCTACATATTGGTCAATCGATCCAACTAAGATCAACGGTTCAACGATCGTCAATTGTTTATTTCTTCATAAAGATAAACAGTGCATGCGTTTTGATCACAAAAGCAGTTTGCTGTGAAAGATTGAAGGAATAAGTTAAAGCACAGTTCTATAGTTTCTCGTTCTTCTCTCCGGATTATATGTAACAAAATGAATTCTAAACGCAAACGGAAAACATGAACATTGGTTGATAAAATACACACAATTGAAACAGTAAAAACTGAAACAAGAAAGAAAAAGGATATTGCTGATGAACTCTCCTACCCAAAAACTCGATAAGTCGAAACCTCTGTAACTCGAAGATTTTTTCCCTTCCATTTAGGCCCGAGTTATCGAGGTTCCACTGTAATACTGCTTACAAATCGCGGTGATTCGCCTTCAACAACGCTTGGTCCAGGAACAAGGCGGCTCTTGTGTGCGCGAACGGTATTCATAAACGGTCGGCAGTGCTGGGCTCGCAGATGGTTCGGTCCGCGATGCTCACGATTTTCGGCTTGCACACAATTCCGGTTGGCGATTCTCGCTTTCCGGAGATCCTGAATGCAGGATGAACCTCGGAGATAGAGCCCGGTCAACGCCCAGTCACTCTGTCTCGTTGCAAGTAGCAGCATGCTACAGGACGATGCAGGGTAGCGAAGCCTGGTCAACGCACAGCCCCTTCGCACCATGTGCAGCATGCTACAGGACGATGCAGGGTAGCGAAGCCTGGTCAACGCACAGCCCCTTCGCACCATGACGGACAGAAATCGGTTATACTCCGGTAGTAGAGCCCAGTCAACACCACTGAAAAATATCGGAGGTTGCAGAGTAATGACGCCCGGTCAGCTCCCGATCGTGACAGAAATTGGAATAGAACGAGTCCCGATCAACGCTCAGTTACCTTGTTCGGAACGGTTGGGATCGAGGATCATAGCGAGACCCAGCCAACATCCAGCCACCTCGTATCATCCGACGATAATAAACAAACAGAGATCGGTCGTGACAAACACGAGACTTGGTCAACATCCAACCCCCCTCGTACTATCGAGGAGATGGACTATGCTTTACAGTGTGAATCACCTGATTCTCTGAAGCCCGATTAACGCCCAACCCCGACAAGGTTTCAAGTTTGAGACTTGCCAAGCTCGATACTCCGATGCCGATGATTATTTGCACGTTCCCGTGCTTTAATTAATGCATAGAGTCCGCTGTTTAACAGCGAGATCGTGCACGGCGTAGTAGTAATCTCGCGAACCGGTGGTGTGATGTCGCCGCACGGCACAGTCATGTCAAAACGCATCTGACCGCCTAAGCTATATATCAGCTGACAAGTGTATAGATCGTTGAGAGCAAGTACGATGATTAAAAATTATTACTTCTTTGTAAATCCGAAATATTTAAAGCAAAAACTGAATTATTTAATTAAAAAGAGTTCAGAAATTATACTATAAATTGTTTCAATTTTATATTAAATATAAATTTTAAGATAC
>NW_017100237.1:131881-133011 GCF_001263275.1 Habropoda laboriosa
AATATAAATACATCTGTGTATTTTAGGGGCTTTTAGATGTCTGTCGGCCCCTGACGCGCAATAAACTAATTTGGATAATCAAGATTTTTAACTCGTAATAAAGTGACTAGGACTAGAATATGTCTAGGACTAACTCCTTGCCACCTGAAAGTTACTTGTTATTGATGTTAGGCCATAAGCCGTGCTCTCCTAGTCCACGACTGTCCGCGGACGATCCGTGAAAATTAAATAATAAGAAAAGTAGCAAAATGTAGTACAAGATTTTTACAGAACTCAAAGAACAGAACTCGAACTAGTAAATGGAGATAGAACTGTGATCAATCTGCATCAACCCATATAGTTTTATTCTAAAAACTAAAACGCATGCAACAAAAAATTGGCTATATTTGAGTACGTTCACTCTGAAATGTTATCAAAATTTTTTAAATCCTCCTGAAATATAACTGAAATAGGTACCATTCTCTACGAAATCCAGGACACGTAAAGTAATTTACTATTAATACCACCGTTTACACAAACGAGAAATGTCAACCACTAAATGGTATTTTTAAATATGGTGGGGATTACAGATTTCAATGTAAATATTACCTTATTTAAATAATTTTTATAAGAATGACATTCGGATTAAGGATCCTCAGTGATTTAGGAACATAAAGAAACTGAAAATTAAGTACATAATAGGAAATGATAAAAATTTCAGGTTTCGCGCGATAAACAAAATGAAAGGAGGATGTTAAAAAAAGACATACGTTAGTTAAGAAATGCAAATTCTGTTAGAGTCTTACTTTTTTATTGTATCCCTGTCATGACGATTATTTTATTATATTTACGATAGTTTATTATAACTTTTATCACTTCGAGAATAAATAATTATTGGTTTCTGATTGCTTAGAATGTAAGCATTGTGGCATCAAAGAATTCCTTGTTTCGATTAATTTGTCATAAATTATTTTTCATTATTTGTGGTGTTTATTAAACACTAATGTACAACAATCTTTGTAAATAGTACTCAATATGAGTTACTAAGTGGTTAATTTACAAACAGACCATCATCCGAAGAAACCGAGACGGAATATAAGTTATAAGTATGGTCATACTCTTATCTTGAACCGCATTTCTCATAACTTTCC
>NW_017100237.1:133280-139086 GCF_001263275.1 Habropoda laboriosa
CGAAAAGATTTTTTAAGCAGTAAAGTATCTTTATGTTTATCGTGTAAAGAAGTATTTAGAGAAGAGACAGCGTATAATGAATTCTCCTGTCGCATTATTGACGCTGAGGAGAATTGTTTTCTATAAATCACAAGTTTTTAGTCTTAATAAAACGACAAAAACTTGCGATTGATTGTTACCGTTTAACCGTCGTTTAAAAACAATTATGATGGTGAATAATTCATACGCGGTGTTTGTTCGTGAAGCACCAAGCAAAACAGAAAGGAAAAATGTTAACAGTAACAGTGCTCAATTTGCACGAACCGAACAAACGGCCGTGCTGGTTAATTTACATAGAGAACGACGCGCATTTAGAATCTACGTGGACGTTCAATTGATTTCCCCCATGGAGGCAGAACGAAATTAAATTTAGGCACTGGTTTACGGGGCATTTGTTTACAAGGACGGTGAAACGTTCGACGAGATTATCCGTCGTCGGTATTCGTTAAACATTGCTGGATACACGAGCAATATAACTGACAACAGCTTGATGCTTCTTCATGTTTACCCTGTCACCCTCTGCTTTCTTTTCTTTATGGACGATTTTTTACGGTTTCACTTAACGCGCCCCATCACGATTCGGATGCAAATTGCATCGTCAAACTTTGCATTTTTAAACATGATACGATCGTTGATTTTGCAACGTTATCTGATATTTTCTTTTATTTAAAATTAAAAAAATCGAGTTTTAAATTATGAAATTTTTCTTAATTAATGCATCTGATACGTTACAGTTGATCAAATTATTCTATACAGCATGTCCGTTTTAAATGTCTGTTAAATACGAAAAAATGTTTCAGACGAAAGTTGTATGGTATCGAGGGGGACATATCATGATGATAATTGTTTCACCTTGAGATAACACTGAAGAATCCTGTGAAGGTTACATTTAAATGTTTAAATGGAACCCTATATTTTTTATTGCATACTCTTTTTGCTAATATTGAGACGTATTGAAAACTACCTACACATGAATTTTTCATAAGCCGTTGTTGAGTTATCAACTTTCAAAGTTCACGTGTGGCCAGCATTAGCGTTGCCGGACATACACCGTAATCAGTACTGAAAGTCACAATCAGTAACGGTGTAGTGCGATATATTTAATCGGAAATTAATAGGTCCGTATTGTTTGGACGAAATGTTCAATACCTAACTGACATTTTACAGAACTCAAAGAACAGAACTCGAACTAGTAAATGGAGATAGAACTGTGATCAATCTGCATCAACCCATATAGTTTTATTCTAAAAACTAAAACGCATGCAACAAAAAATTGGCTATATTTGAGTACGTTCACTCTGAAATGTTATCAAAATTTTTTAAATCCTCCTGAAATATAACTGAAATAGGTACCATTCTCTACGAAATCCAGGACACGTAAAGTAATTTACTATTAATACCACCGTTTACACAAACGAGAAATGTCAACCACTAAATGGTATTTTTAAATATGGTGGGGATTACAGATTTCAATGTAAATATTACCTTATTTAAATAATTTTTATAAGAATGACATTCGGATTAAGGATCCTCAGTGATTTAGGAACATAAAGAAACTGAAAATTAAGTACATAATAGGAAATGATAAAAATTTCAGGTTTCGCGCGATAAACAAAATGAAAGGAGGATGTTAAAAAAAGACATACGTTAGTTAAGAAATGCAAATTCTGTTAGAGTCTTACTTTTTTATTGTATCCCTGTCATGACGATTATTTTATTATATTTACGATAGTTTATTATAACTTTTATCACTTCGAGAATAAATAATTATTGGTTTCTGATTGCTTAGAATATAAGCATCGTGTCATCGAAGAATTCCTTGTTTCGATTAATTTGTCATTAACTATTTTTCATTATTTTTGATTTTTATTAAACACTAATGTACAACAATCTTTGTAAATAATACTCAATATGAGTATCTAAGTGGTTAATTTACGAACAGACCATCGTCCGAAGAAAACGAGACAGAATATAAGTTATACCTATGTAAGTATGGTCATACTCTTGCACCGCATTTTTCATAACTTTCCCGTCATTTCCGGGAAAAATGACAATTACATATTTTGTTCCTTAGGATGCGTAGAATCATGCTGTAAAAAAATTTTCGTTCCGGCCGTATGCCAAAATTGACCTTTTTTTAACATCCTCCTTTATTTCACAGGTATAATTCATAACTGATTATCGCACAAATTTCTATTGGCTTTTAAAATACTTCGTTATTGCGCAAGAACAAAACATTTTCTTTCATTTGAAATGTTTTGTAAAAATTTACACATATTTCTTCCCTTACGCGTGCACTTATAACAAGTTACTTTTATGTATTCGACATGTGCATGAAAATAAAACGGAAGAGTGCTTCAGAAAAGCTGTCTTCTACAAAGGTTAATGATTTCATTACAGATCAACGATAGATGTCACGATTGAACGGAGGGGCAACTGGTCTTTTCGATATATTCCATTTTCTGCACAATCTGTAGAGGCAAATCCATTCAAATTGATTCTCGGAACTGTACATTATATCTAGGATCGTCGATGATGCTTTTCTTTTTATTTCTTTAATTAGTAATTAACAGTACATAAACTTATTTGACTGGCGTAACCTTTCTCTGATTTTCGTTAAGTTAGACTTATACATTTCGTGGTAGAGCATGTGTTCAGCGCGTACATAGTATTTATCTGTTTTATTTTAAACTCTACTCAATACGCTTCAAGCGGTAAATTAATGGAAGCTTGAATAATTGGGGGTTGGATGCGAGATATAACTGCAGTTACCCCTTCACTCAATTTAATATTATCAATAGTGTGGCTGCAGCGCGGTATTACAAATTTTTACCGAGAAACGTGGTTTTTGTTAAAAGTGTACTGGTGTATGATACTTGTGTGTTTTCGTTTAGCTTAATTTATATCTTATATACAATTTTTTGGCGGGGGTGAGGAACGCGGATTGGTTCTTGTGGTCTTCTGGAAATAGACCCGGAAGGGGTTGCTATCCTTCTATTGGATCCCCATTTGCTTGAGTCACCAGCAAGGTGACCGCCTACGATTCCTCGTGGATCGCCAGGTACCGATGGGAACCTCGGGTGACGTCCGGGAATTTCCGCGTCCCTCGACCGTAACAGGTAATAACTTTATGAAGCGCCTTGACCTTACTAAGACATGCAAAATTACAATAAAAAATAGAAAAGGCATTAAGCCGAAAATAAAGAAGTATATTACTTAAGTTTAAAACGTCGTAGAAGGTAACCGATGGCCGGTGGCTTCATAAACTTATTGTGTTACGGGTTCTTTAGAATTTATATTAATTAAACCTTAATTCTAACTTGGCTTTCTTCGCGCCTAGGGTCGCATCATAAAGCGTTGTTACAATGTAACACACTGAATAAATCAAGGTGTAATTAAACTCGCGTACCGGTTCGGCAATTAAGCATCGAACATTACGCGGCCCGAACAAAATCTTTTATCGGGAAGATGAAATATTTTAAGTGCGAATGTGCGAAAGGGTACCCGAGTACTCGTTTGAATAAAATTTATACGTTTTTTTAGACAATAATTGACTGAACGAGCGCTACCAGAAAATAATTCCAACCAGGACGATTGAAATGCCTACGGAAAATACGACCGCAAAGAGTTAATTTACGCAGACATATTTAATCGGAAATTAATAGGTCCGTATTGTTTGGACGAAATGTTCAATACCTAACTGACATTTTGAACAATATGAAATTAGAAGAAAGAAGAAATATGTGGTTCCAACAAGGTGGTGCACCCCCTCGTTACATGTCAACAGTAAGAAACTGGTTAAATGAAAATTTTCAAAACAAGTGAATTGGACGTGGCGGTTCAGTATCGTGGTCACCAGGATCGCCAGGTTGTTCGTCCTGCGATTTCTTTCTGTGGCGGCACCCAAAACAAATAGTTTATCACACTCCAGTTGAAAGTGTAATGGAAATACGCCAACGAATAAACAGTGCATGTGCAAAAATAACATCTGAAATGTTAAAGAAGGTGGAAGAACAATTCCAACACAGGTTACAGAAATGTATTCTTAATAATGGAGGGTACGTTGAAGGATAGGCACCTTAGATTATACTATTTTGAAGCACAAATACACACGTAAAATCGTTTCTTTTTAGAGCCACCATGATGTACAAAGTCCGACTGAACAACCTCCTCGCGGTGTACATTGGGTAACGCTAATGCCAACAGCACGTAAACTTTGAAAATGTAGGCTTTTTGGGACGGTTTATGGCTTGGCGAGTGACAAACACCAGACCCGAGTACCCATCGGTTCGGCCCAGCGATATTTTTGCCATTCGACGAGAGTTCGTTCTTAGCTTCGGTAGTAGACGGACGCCGAAGAGTCCGGAATAAACTACTTTGCACGACATCCTGATTTGAGTAAAGTTCATTAGACCACCTCCTACAAAAGTATCTAAGTGGTTAATTTACGAACAGACCATCGTCCGAAGAAAACGAGACAGAATATAAGTTATACCTATGTAAGTATGGTCATACTCTTGCACCGCATTTTTCATAACTTTCCCGTCATTTCCGGGAAAAATGACAATTACATATTTTGTTCCTTAGGATGCGTAGAATCATGTTTTAGAAAAATTTTTCCTCCTTAGTGTGCATTATCGAGAAACATTCAAGGAACAACATATATTTTTCTCAGATTTTTACAGACATGGCAAGTTGCTCGGTTTTGCAAAATAAAAACTTATTTACAATTTCTATATGAAGAAAGAATGTGTACAACAAAATTAAAAATGTATTATACTTATGTAGAAAGCATCATCTTTTGCGATGCAAATCAAAACAAACTTTGTTTCGGTAAGTGTAATAGTTTACGAGATAAAAATTCATTTATACAGGCATGTTTGGCTAAAAACACGCTTTTCGTGATTTTCAACATATAATTTGTTAATAACTTTCAGCAAAATGGTGACATAAACTCAACATTATTTCACATAGACTACAACATATTGCAGTTTCATCAAAATCGGAAGACACGCTGCCGACAGTGATCCATTTGAATAAATCGCAAAAAAGAGCGAAAAGATTTTTTAAGCAGTAAAGTATCTTTATGTTTATCGTGTAAAGAAGTATTTAGAGAAGAGACAGCGTATAATGAATTCTCCTGTCGCATTATTGACGCTGAGGAGAATTGTTTTCTATAAATCACAAGTTTTTAGTCTTAATAAAACGACAAAAACTTGCGATTGATTGTTACCGTTTAACCGTCGTTTAAAAACAATTATGATGGTGAATAATTCATACGCGGTGTTTGTTCGTGAAGCACCAAGCAAAACAGAAAGGAAAAATGTTAACAGTAACAGTGCTCAATTTGCACGAACCGAACAAACGGCCGTGCTGGTTAATTTACATAGAGAACGACGCGCATTTAGAATCTACGTGGACGTTCAATTGATTTCCCCCATGGAGGCAGAACGAAATTAAATTTAGGCACTGGTTTACGGGGCATTTGTTTACAAGGACGGTGAAACGTTCGACGAGATTATCCGTCGTCGGTATTCGTTAAACATTGCTGGATACACGAGCAATATAACTGACAACAGCTTGATGCTTCTTCATGTTTACCCTGTCACCCTCTGCTTTCTTTTCTTTATGGACGATTTTTTACGGTTTCACTTAACGCGCCCCATCACGATTCGGATGCAAATTGCATCGTCAAACTTTGCATTTTTAAACATGATACGATCGTTGATTTTGCAACGTTATCTGATATTTTCTTTTATTTAAAATT
>NW_017100237.1:139478-141549 GCF_001263275.1 Habropoda laboriosa
ATATTTAATCGGAAATTAATAGGTCCGTATTGTTTGGACGAAATGTTCAATACCTAACTGACATTTTGAACAATATGAAATTAGAAGAAAGAAGAAATAGGTGGTTCCAACAAGGTGGTGCACCCCCTCGTTACATGTCAACAGTAAGAAACTGGTTAAATGAAAATTTTCAAAACAAGTGAATTGGACGTGGCGGTTCAGTATCGTGGTCACCAGGATCGCCAGGTTGTTCGTCCTGCGATTTCTTTCTGTGGCGGCACCCAAAACAAATAGTTTATCACACTCCAGTTGAAAGTGTAATGGAAATACGCCAACGAATAAACAGTGCATGTGCAAAAATAACATCTGAAATGTTAAAGAAGGTGGAAGAACAATTCCAACACAGGTTACAGAAATGTATTCTTAATAATGGAGGGTACGTTGAAGGATAGGCACCTTAGATTATACTATTTTGAAGCACAAATACACACGTAAAATCGTTTCTTTTTAGAGCCACCATGATGTACAAAGTCCGACTGAACAACCTCCTCGCGGTGTACATTGGGTAACGCTAATGCCAACAGCACGTAAACTTTGAAAATGTAGGCTTTTTGGGACGGTTTATGGCTTGGCGAGTGACAAACACCAGACCCGAGTACCCATCGGTTCGGCCCAGCGATATTTTTGCCATTCGACGAGAGTTCGTTCTTAGCTTCGGTAGTAGACGGACGCCGAAGAGTCCGGAATAAACTACTTTGCACGACATCCTGATTTGAGTAAAGTTCATTAGACCACCTCCTACAAAAGTAAATAACTCAACAACGGCTTATAAAAAATACATAATGTTTAGAATACGTCTCAGTATTAGCCACAAAAATATGCAATAAAAAGCATAGAGTTCCATTTAAAAATTTAAATGTGACCTTCACAGAACTCTCCATTGTTATCTCAAAGTCAAACAATTGTGAGAAGATCCGTCTCGAAGACGGTGAAGTGAGCATCTTGAAGCCAGGCCCAGCGCGCTCGGTGGGGGTGACTCCGCCCCTTTGGGTCTTTCCCTGGGCCTGTTCGCGTAGGGGTGGACAGGGATCGGCAGGACGACGCGTCCTCACTCTTCCATCATCTTTTGCGATGCAAATCAAAACAAACTTTGTTTCGGTAAGTGTAATAGTTTACGAGATAAAAATTCATTTATACAGGCATGTTTGGCTAAAAACACGCTTTTCGTGATTTTCAACATATAATTTGTTAATAACTTTCAGCAAAATGGTGACATAAACTCAACATTATTTCACATAGACTACAACATATTGCAGTTTCATCAAAATCGGAAGACACGCTGCCGACAGTGATCCATTTGAATAAATCGCAAAAAAGAGCGAAAAGATTTTTTAAGCAGTAAAGTATCTTTATGTTTATCGTGTAAAGAAGTATTTAGAGAAGAGACAGCGTATAATGAATTCTCCTGTCGCATTATTGACGCTGAGGAGAATTGTTTTCTATAAATCACAAGTTTTTAGTCTTAATAAAACGACAAAAACTTGCGATTGATTGTTACCGTTTAACCGTCGTTTAAAAACAATTATGATGGTGAATAATTCATACGCGGTGTTTGTTCGTGAAGCACCAAGCAAAACAGAAAGGAAAAATGTTAACAGTAACAGTGCTCAATTTGCACGAACCGAACAAACGGCCGTGCTGGTTAATTTACATAGAGAACGACGCGCATTTAGAATCTACGTGGACGTTCAATTGATTTCCCCCATGGAGGCAGAACGAAATTAAATTTAGGCACTGGTTTACGGGGCATTTGTTTACAAGGACGGTGAAACGTTCGACGAGATTATCCGTCGTCGGTATTCGTTAAACATTGCTGGATACACGAGCAATATAACTGACAACAGCTTGATGCTTCTTCATGTTTACCCTGTCACCCTCTGCTTTCTTTTCTTTATGGACGATTTTTTACGGTTTCACTTAACGCGCCCCATCACGATTCGGATGCAAATTGCATCGTCAAACTTTGCATTTTTAAACATGATACGATCGTTGATTTTGCAACGTTATCTGATATTTTCTTTTATTTAAAATT
>NW_017100237.1:142261-146084 GCF_001263275.1 Habropoda laboriosa
AAAAAAAAAACACCGTCAAAGCAACTCGGGTTACAGTGAGGCGTAAACGCGGCCGCTGACGATCTTTCTCGCGCACCGTGCATACTTTTGGCGCGGCGGCTCGTTCAGCGGGACTGTCGCTCCGGAAAAACCGCCCGTAGCGAAAGAGTTAAATAAGTGTGGGATCAATTCGTTAGGAAAAAGTATACACTCTGTCGCATAGCCAGCTCGGCGCGCTACCTTCAACTGCCTTCTTGTCCCAGGCCCGGGGCCCGCGTGCCTCTTCTACGCTTCGCTTTTCTCTCACACTCACACACGCATACACTCGCTCATGCCGCGTCGGTATGCACCACACACGCACTCACGCGTGTCGGACCCGATCGCCGGCGGATCAGACTTCTTTTGCTTTCTCAAGGTGTTTATTGAAGTCTCAAAGAACGAGTGCAAAAAAGTGTTATATAGTTTATTGTGAGAAAATCCGTCCCGAAGACGGTGAAGCGAGCATCTTGAAGCCAGGCCCAGCGCGCTCGGTGGGGGTGACTCCGCCCCTTTGGGTCTTTCCCTGGGCCTGTTCGCGTAGGGGTGGACAGGGATCGGCAGGACGACGCGTCCTCACTCTTCCCGAGACCTCCAATGTACATTTTTGCAAGCGACGTCCGATTAACGTAGACACAGATTCTGAGTGGAATATATTGTTGCGGAAAACGTAGACACGTTTAGTGAATTTTACGCCCACCCTACGCTGAGTCGGAGTATTTTCTGACACAATTACGTAAGAATAAAGAATTACAAGGGCTAAAAATAACTGATTTGTAAAATGACGTTGGTTCGCTGGTCGATGGTTGGGTACGATAATGTGTGGGCCGCTGCCCTTCTTCCCGTTTTTATACGCTTCTTCGGCCGTTAGGGCCCTGCAAGTGGGGGTAAAGCCTGCGCTGCTCCTTGTCTAGGGCCCCTGCGGCTCCGGTCCCGCGGTCGTTGCCTAGGCGCGTCGCACAACGCCTTACAATTATCATCCTGATATATCCCCCTCGATACCATACAACTTTCATCTGAGACATTTATCGTATTATCGCAGACATTTAAAACGGACGTACTGTATACATAAATGTCGTAGTTTTAATGTGAATAAAGGAAGGAGGATACACGTAAAGTGACTCAATTTCGAAATTGATAAAAGTAAAAGTGTTCGTTTTCAACCGAATGAGGAAATGATTAAACCACTCGAAAAGTTAAGTGTGCCGCGCAAACTCAACATTATTTCACATAGACTACAACATATTGCAGTTTCATCAAAATCGGAAGACACGCTGCCGACAGTGATCCATTTGAATAAATCGCAAAAAAGATCGAAAAGATTTTTTAAGCAGTAAAGTATCTTTATGTTTATCGTGTAAAGAAGTATTTAGAGAAGAGACAGCGTATAATGAATTCTCCTGTCGCATTATTGACGCTGAGGAGAATTGTTTTCTATAAATCACAAGTTTTTAGTCTTAATAAAACGACAAAAACTTGCGATTGATTGTTACCGTTTAACCGTCGTTTAAAAACAATTATGATGGTGAATAATTCATACGCGGTGTTTGTTCGTGAAGCACCAAGCAAAACAGAAAGGAAAAATGTTAACAGTAACAGTGCTCAATTTGCACGAACCGAACAAACGGCCGTGCTGGTTAATTTACATAGAGAACGACGCGCATTTAGAATCTACGTGGACGTTCAATTGATTTCCCCCATGGAGGCAGAACGAAATTAAATTTAGGCACTGGTTTACGGGGCATTTGTTTACAAGGACGGTGAAACGTTCGACGAGATTATCCGTCGTCGGTATTCGTTAAACATTGCTGGATACACGAGCAATATAACTGACAACAGCTTGATGCTTCTTCATGTTTACCCTGTCACCCTCTGCTTTCTTTTCTTTATGGACGATTTTTTACGGTTTCACTTAACGCGCCCCATCACGATTCGGATGCAAATTGCATCGTCAAACTTTGCATTTTTAAACATGATACGATCGTTGATTTTGCAACGTTATCTGATATTTTCTTTTATTTAAAATTAAAAAAATCGAGTTTTAAATTATGAAATTTTTCTTAATTAATGCATCTGATACGTTACAGTTGATCAAATTATTCTATACAGCATGTCCGTTTTAAATGTCTGTTAAATACGAAAAAATGTTTCAGACGAAAGTTGTATGGTATCGAGGGGGACATATCATGATGATAATTGTTTCACCTTGAGATAACACTGAAGAATCCTGTGAAGGTTACATTTAAATGTTTAAATGGAACCCTATATTTTTTATTGCATACTCTTTTTGCTAATATTGAGACGTATTGAAAACTACCTACACATGAATTTTTCATAAGCCGTTGTTGAGTTATCAACTTTCAAAGTTCACGTGTGGCCAGCATTAGCGTTGCCGGACATACACCGTAATCAGTACTGAAAGTCACAATCAGTAACGGTGTAGTGCGATATATTTAATCGGAAATTAATAGGTCCGTATTGTTTGGACGAAATGTTCAATACCTAACTGACATTTTGAACAATATGAAATTAGAAGAAAGAAGAAATATGTGGTTCCAACAAGGTGGTGCACCCCCTCGTTACATGTCAACAGTAAGAAACTGGTTAAATGAAAATTTTCAAAACAAGTGAATTGGACGTGGCGGTTCAGTATCGTGGTCACCAGGATCGCCAGGTTGTTCGTCCTGCGATTTCTTTCTGTGGCGGCACCCAAAACAAATAGTTTATCACACTCCAGTTGAAAGTGTAATGGAAATACGCCAACGAATAAACAGTGCATGTGCAAAAATAACATCTGAAATGTTAAAGAAGGTGGAAGAACAATTCCAACACAGGTTACAGAAATGTATTCTTAATAATGGAGGGTACGTTGAAGGATAGGCACCTTAGATTATACTATTTTGAAGCACAAATACACACGTAAAATCGTTTCTTTTTAGAGCCACCATGATGTACAAAGTCCGACTGAACAACCTCCTCGCGGTGTACATTGGGTAACGCTAATGCCAACAGCACGTAAACTTTGAAAATGTAGGCTTTTTGGGACGGTTTATGGCTTGGCGAGTGACAAACACCAGACCCGAGTACCCATCGGTTCGGCCCAGCGATATTTTTGCCATTCGACGAGAGTTCGTTCTTAGCTTCGGTAGTAGACGGACGCCGAAGAGTCCGGAATAAACTACTTTGCACGACATCCTGATTTGAGTAAAGTTCATTAGACCACCTCCTACAAAAGTAAATAACTCAACAACGGCTTATAAAAAATACATAATGTTTAGAATACGTCTCAGTATTAGCCACAAAAATATGCAATAAAAAGCATAGAGTTCCATTTAAAAATTTAAATGTGACCTTCACAGAACTCTCCATTGTTATCTCAAAGTCAAACAATTGTGAGAAGATCCGTCCCGAAGACGGTGAAGCGAGCATCTTGAAGCCAGGCCCAGCGCGCTCGGTGGGGGTGACTCCGCCCCTTTGGGTCTTTCCCTGGGCCTGTTCGCGTAGGGGTGGACAGGGATCGGCAGGACGACGCGTCCTCACTCTTCCCGAGACCTCCAATGTACATTTTTGCAAGCGACGTCCGATTAACGTAGACACAGATTCTGAGTGGAATATATTGTTGCGGAAAACGTAGACACGTTTAGTGAATTTTACGCCCACCCTACGCTGAGTCGGAGTATTTTCTGACAATTGTTAAATTCATTTGTTACAAATCTATCAATCTTTGATAGTCAAGATGATTGTCACTTCGAGATGTTACCTTGTTAGATTATCAGCGGGTTTCTAAGAAAAACCAATAATTGTATAT
>NW_017100237.1:146299-152639 GCF_001263275.1 Habropoda laboriosa
CTTACTAGAAAGCGTCTCGTTAACTCAAAGAGTTCTCGGTTAAAAATTCACCCGGTTCAATCAATGTTCGACCACTTTTCCCAACAGATATCTTGAGGTTTGTATATTTAATATTCGAAGAACTCGGTACATAGAACATGTAATATTAATGCTTCCATTGAAGTAAGAAATTTGGTAATTACAAATAATTCTTGAATAAAGCATATGTCTTATCAAAAATTAAAAGTAACGCGATATTAATTTTTCTAATAACATACCCTAATACTTTTAAGAATCAATCTAATTAAGAAAATGCAGTTCCGTTCCAAAGGTCGTACAAATAAAGTGCACCGTCGTGTTCAAGAGAACTTTGAACATCTCCTTTGAATTTTTAAACGTAATTAAAAATGTCCATGGCACTTACAACATGTAGATAAACAAGTGAAGCGTTCTCAAGAGTCGGAGATTCAGGATGTCACATCGTAGCGGCACCGCAAATTAAACAGAAAACTTTGTTTATACGAGCTTCGATAACCTTGAAAGATATAGTGTTATCGGTCGTTGAATTGGTTTTTAAAATGGCTATCATATGCAAGTAAATAAAATACACCAATCCATTTAAACAAACAAAGTTGACCTTCTTATCTTGTTAATCCTTGGCAACGAAATGAAACTACTGTTGTTATACACTGGCCCCCATAAAACTATACAACTTTTGTAGGAAACATATTTATTAAATTTTAATTAGAACTGAAATATTTCAGAAGATAAAGTTAGGTGGTACACCCTGTATACACAAATCTATAGAGAAAGGGAGAGAGAGAGACGAGTAGAGAATGATAAGGACGAAGATGGTTTGATGAATGGAAGCTGAGAAACGGGTAAGGAAGGGGGAAAGGGAAAAGTTAGATCACACAAGGGTCTGAAGTTTCGAAGTGTTTGCAGGAACCTGGAGTACGTTCTACCCTTTGAAATTTACAGAAGGTAGCCTCTTAATCGCTCACAAGATAAGGAGGTACTTCACTGGTTGCCTCGTCTCTGATCCTATATCGAATTAGAACATGTTATGAGGGCATGGACAAAAGTTTCGCATATTACGAGATTTTCTCTACCGCAAAGCTCATTGGGACATTCGTTAAATGTAGTACCTATACTTGAAAATTATACATTTAAAATAATTCTGTAAGTTTCGAGGAATGAAGAAAGCATAACAACTTACTGGAAATACAATGAAAAAGTTGCAAAAGAAGCAGATGTAAAAGAAGATGGTGGGCGATAAATTGCAAGTTGCTGACTTTAAATAATCACAAATTATTATTAAAAATTATCAATTATTTTTGCGTCACACCTCCATACTCAGCATTACTTAAAAAAAAAAACCGATTTAAGGGGACGTTCAGGCGATTAAGCTTATAGCACGGGAGCCTAGGAAGGCTATTTTTGAGATTCAAGTTTTTCACTTCTTTGTAATACAGTTAACAGTTAGAGCTAGAAGTCAGAGTCCAGAAATTAGTGTTATAAACGTAGAAATCTCTACGGGCCATACAAACTGCTAAAGCCCTGCTTCCGCCAGCAACTCAATAGCGATAGACGTGTCATAAACCCATAGCCAGGCGTGTGAGCACTTAGCGGACACGAGACCGGCTAACCCTTGGGCCTAGTCCTCCTGTAAACTCGCCCCCTCCCCCCCAAAATATTCCACGCCATTCAGTCGTCAAAGTGAGCGGGATATGCTCAGATTCTTAGATAGACTGTCCAGGGTTTACGATGTCTCTTATTCGCTCTAGTCTAGTTTAGCATAAATAAGAGAGAATTGGATTCCTAAAGAGGAATTTTGTAAAGTAACTTTGTAACGTAAACAATAAAGAAGCGCGTAACGCGCTCTTCCTCCGAGCACCTCAGTTTATAGGAACAAGCATTAAAGTCAATACACGATACGGTACCATTAGTGCAAATTTAACAAAATATTAACCCGACATTGAATGTCGCGTCCTTTGATTGTTCAAAAGTGTTCGCGCTCACGACTGTTACCCGCCAAATTAATCTTGGGTAACTAGTTCAAAAATTTACTTTGCTCGAACGTTAGCAAACCTGCGTCACGATGCGATTGACGACTTTTTTCCAGACTCGATTGATCGATCGCGACTCGAAAACTACGGTGCCTCCTCGTACGGTTGGAAACTATGTGTCTCTCGATTGCCGAATTTTTCTGGAGTCCGCTGTGACTCCCCCGCCAAGTGCAAGAAGGCTGATTGGTTTTTTCACGTACGCACAAATTACCAATCAACGTGCCCCTTGAGTGGCACCCACCCTTCCATTGCGCCCGTAGCGCGCTTTCCTTGGAAGGAAAGGCCCTACCTGCGGGTGCGTGGAATCTTCGCTGTCCTTCGGTGACGCGTCGGAAATTCCCGCCAGGTCAACCCTCGGCCGGTTTATGACACGTCTTCGGTTATTGAGGACGCGGAAAAGTCGAAATTCTAAGGGCATTGTTCTGTAAAAAATTACTTATTTTTTCGCGGAGCTACGAAGCGTCTTTGTTCTCAAAAATAACCTTCTCGTGCGAGCGTGCCATAAGCCCGGTCAACGAAGACCCCATGCGTTCCGTACCTGCACGACGGAACATTGAATCTTTTACAATTGCGGGAGTACGTTAACAGGGTATATTCTCATGTTTTGGGACCAAAAAGTCGATTTTTTTTATTAACATATTAAATTTCTACGATTTTTCTAGAAAGAGGACGTGGAAGTATTTTCTAGAAATCTTAAAAAATACAAGAGCTACAAAGCTTTGAAAGAGTTTCTAAATATCTTCAAAAGTACGGGAGTTGTATGGGTTTGAAGCCGAGCGCGCGCAGAGGTCGAAAATTGACCTGGCGTTGAAATTTGAAAGAAAAGATTAAAAAATTGAAAAGATGAAAGCAAGAAGGTGTGTTCGAGAAGGAGGAAGGATTGCTTTATGGACCAGGAATTGCTGATAAATGTGCCTAAAAAGATTGTATTGTTATACGATAAAAACTCCACCAGAAACTTTAAACGCATTTTTCTCAAAACTACATTTTTTTCTGATTTGTCTGATTTGAATAAAACAGAATGTATTCAATTTGTGAATGAATTCTTTATCGTCCGTACTAGAATCGCAAAAATTTACGAACAATTTCTAATTTTCTGGTTGGATTGAAGTTGAAAAAATATCATTTTACGTTATCAGATATCAGTGATTCTAGTACGGACGATAAACGAAACCTTTCTGAATATAAAAATAATTTCATTTCTCGTTTCATAAGCGAAAGTTTGTATACATTATACACGAAAGCTCATAAACACGTTGTAAAAAGATTCAAATTATGTAGTGTTTCTTTCTACTTAAAAAAGTCACGAATATTGCCTATTTTTGGAACCATCAAAGGAGAATACTCCTTCAAGTATGTACTCGGTTAAAACACGTCACCGTAAATCAAGACAAAGAGATACGTAACCATACAGCAAAGCACGCATATGTAAGTAGTGGAGAGATTCGTTTACGAACCGATGCAATTACACACTGTCACTTTGGTGTTGTAAGCGGATTAGACGAACGAAATGTTTAATCGTCCGACGATCAAACGGAAGGATAATGACAATGGAGGCTGGAAGCTTCGCAGATGTGGGATTTGGTCCCAGCGCGTGGCGCTCTGTATTTCGCAGCGGGTGCATAATTAAATCTGCGCTTTGCAATACAAAGAGGTTCTAGAAATTGGGTTGACCTACAATTCTTTCTCCAGGTAAACAGAGAAAACAAATAGCAGAGACAAATATTCCCAGAAATGATGTTTGTGCTCGAAATGTTCCAGCAGAATTATGGAAGAAGGAATTCATCGATATATGCTTCAAGTTTCAAGACGGTAAATTATTTGAACGTTCATATAAACAGTACATAAGAAGTGTCATAAATCACCTTAAAAAGTTAAATTGTAAACTACAAGACAGAAATTATAGTATGTCGCATGAAATTTTAAAAGCAAAATGTGAAATGAATGAATATTAAATTCAACTAAAATTCTTTCTAATATTATCGATGCTAAATGAATGGATCAGCGGAATTAAGTTATAATGTGACTGAGCTGGTAAAACACACTAATTGCAAGTCCAAAAATGCCCGTTTTTACTTTACTGTGAAAAAACATAAAATTTAGTCTTTAACACGCTGATAACACACATTAATTCATACCGTAAGAAATAAACGGTGTTTATACTAAATTAAGTCATTTATTCTAGATCTGTATCATGTAAAATACAATAAGGGACTGAACTGATTTCTCCAGTAGAAGAAACCCACGATAATTTATTTAAAACAGAAACTAGCAAATTTATTCAACGTAGATACCTACAATAATGGAATGATTTTCGCAATTAATTCTGACGAAGGCTAACTTCATTTTTTCCCAGAACAAATTCGTTCCAATACCTTTTGATCATCTATGGACTACGTTTTATGCAGAATAATGGGACCAGCGATTACGCTCGCTTTGGTTCACCTTAATTAGCCTCCTAATTAATTTGAAATTGAAGAACGAGCAGAAAGTTCAGTGGCGGAACACTATCGAGGAAATCTTCAGTTTGCTCACTAGTTCTGCGTTTCCCACTTTGCTTTTATGTCGTTTCCTATTCATGTTCCCGAGCGAAAATCAGCAAATCGATCGACTGTGAAACGCGCGCGATATGACTAGCACGTTTTAACATTTCACAGATATTATTATGGTCTCATCCATCTTCAACTGCACGGTGTATTAGGTTAACCATCCACGCTACGTTTATCCGTAATAAACTGTTTATATAACGTTATATTTCCACGATACTCGTTTCGTTATAGAATGTTTTGGAATTTTTTATAATGGGACTATTTTATACGAAACATTCGAAACTTCAGAAACTGTTAAAGCCGTATAAAGCGTTAAAGCCTTTATAGAATAATTAATTCCTGCTTGACCGACTATTTTATTAACATGTTCCGTGTCTTGCGTACCAACGGTGCACCGCGGTGGTGCACAACAATTTTTAGAAATGGAAGTTTCATTAAACGAAGAAAATTATTCTCTGTTTCAATGCTCGTGCAAAATATGTGCAAAAGAAAATTAGAATGTTAAAAATTCAGTCCATATGGACATTTTTCTACAGGGTGTCCCGTAACTCCTCGAACACCCGGAAATGGGGGGTTGCTGGGGTGACTCTGAACAACTTTTTCCTTTACCAAAATGTTGTTTGAAGCTTCGTTTTTGAATTATTAACGAAAAACACTGGCCAATCGGAGCGCGCGTAGAGCCCGCGCTCAGGGACGAAGAACAGAGGCTTATTCGCGCGCGATTCCGACTAATTGCAACTTTTTCAAAAATTTATACAAACGTGGGAATGACGGCAAAAAACCATTTCTCTAAGCCTTATAAAAATAGCTGTGCAGAGTCAAAATTTTTTTGGTCGAGCGATCGATAACCGAGAAGTCACGCGTACGCATTTGTTCACGATCGCGCGCGGATGAGAGTCAGCGCTCCCGTGCCTGGGCGCGGGCTCTACGCGCGCTCTGACTGGCCAGTGTTTTTCGTTAATAATTCGGAAATGAAGCTTCAAACAACATTTTGGTAAAGGAAAAAGTTGTTCAGAGTCACCTGAGGAACCCCCCATTTCCGGGTGTTTGAGGAGTTACGGGACACCCTGTATATTTTAATGCGTAATATGGGTGACCGGCGGTAATTATTTAACCACGGTTGTAAATTTTGTTATTTTGACCGTATCGTTTTAAAATTCGGTGGATTAAATTAAGGTGCAAGTGCGTAAAGGATAAAATTAAGTATTAAATTAAGGTGGAAGTGCACCAAAAGGCTCCAATAGTACAGTGCGAGGAAATTTTCAAAACGCCTACAGGCGCCAATAGTAATGTTAAGCACTTTTTCAAGTTGGGACCAGTTATCAAGCGAACGAAAGATGGGGTAATAAATTTCTGACCTCAATGCTTGATCAAGGAAAGCGTGTAAAGGAAGGAAGAAAGGAAAGGGAGCCGTTTACCAGACATGTTCGTGCACCAGATGATTGCAATGAAGTTTCAGTGCACTTGCAACTCACTCGGCGATAACGCTTCAGAGAGAGAGTCCATCCGACGGTTACAGTGGCAAGTAACGCTTTGCAAGATCCATTTGTTCCCCTGGCATCGTTCCCCGCCATTGCTCGCCCCTTCTATCCAGTCCAACGTTATCGCAAGGAATTCCTAACCTGGTCTGCTCGAGGGTGGTGCCTACGAAACGTCGGCTGCTCGTAAGTGCAGCTGCAATATTGCCGTGAAGCACGCCGCCGTCCGTTTTTGCGGTTTCGCGCTCCTGAAATGAACGTAACG
>NW_017100237.1:152672-154070 GCF_001263275.1 Habropoda laboriosa
TCAATCTTTTTGAGAAATGGCTGGAACTTTTTTGCCGTGGAAAAGTTTGTTTCTGATAACCTGGAGCATTCGTCTAATCGACGGAAAGAAGTGAAGCTACGTCATGTTTTACTGGCTTCCATGCCGTTGCCATTTCCGCGACCATAAGTGTTTCTCATCGAATTACACATTAAAAACTGGAAAATATTGAAAACATAGATTTATGATTCACATAGAAACGGCACGAGTTTTGGATAACATTGAAAGTTCAAGAAATATGTATAAAGAAGTATTGGAATACTGAACAAAGTCTCGTAGAAGCTTCGACAGAGACATGGAACTTCGACAAAAGTTCATAGTCTCCAGTGTCTCAATGAATATACGAAATATTTCGTTCTAAGTACATACCATAATACCACTAGCACTGATTATGCCCTTCTTAACGCTGAAACGCATTATAAAATCCTTTCGAATCTTTCGATCTCACTTGGAACGTTTCGTGCGAACAGTGGCTGGTGTGCATGTACATACGTATGTACGAACTGGTCGTTACTAAAGGATGAAGGAAATCGGATGATGTTCCCTGGAGATCCCGTTGAGAGATGTAATGGTAGAATTCGTGTCAGTCTTGGACCAGCAGCGATCACGTAACCGATCGCAGGGAGAATATCGAAAACCCGTTACCGTACGGTATGCAACGTTACATCCCGCTGATATTTCTTCAGGCGCGCTCGTTCACGACTATGCGAGTTACAGTTGCAGCCGTGTTTGTTTCTCTGCAGAAATCGACCGATTCGAACTTTTACCATTAACCAACTATTTTCCTCCGTGACGTCTTACGATTATTACCTTTCGATCCCCGCGTCGCTTGCCATTTGTTACGTTCAGAACCACCCCACTGAGACCGGAAACTAGCCCTTCCTACACCGTTCCATTGTTCTCGTTTCCTTGCAGTCTCATTGTATGTTTATTAGTTTAAAAGAAAGTCCGAACTGTGTACTTGTTTCTACTACTAGTTCCTTTACTCTCGTTCTTCGACCAACATAGACGTTCCAGAGCAAGTTACTTCGTGTTTGAATAAAAGATGGCAATTATTTGCTGGTCACGCGAGTTCTCGAACGCGTCTTTCGAAAACGGCATTATTCCCGTGGTACGGACTAGATTCTTTTGCTCATTGAATAAATATTTTGAAGAAATTCGAGTTGTAAACTGAAGCCAGTTTCAAATTTCAAATAATGCACAGTGTTTCAAGGGAAACACTAGTTATCTTTGAAATCTTTACTTCAGTCGTAGGAAACTTCGAGAAATGATCATCTTTAAATGATGAGTACAGCATTAGCAGACGCGAAAAGATTTTTCTTCGTACCATACTCTATTCTTCTCAGAAACTCGTCCTTTTCGAGATATAAACACTTCTTT
>NW_017100237.1:154105-174105 GCF_001263275.1 Habropoda laboriosa
TGAAAGAAATTTCTGAAAATGATTTCCTTCTGCAATAATATATTTTAGTACTAATAATTTAGTATTAACACTAATATACTGCAATAATAGTTCTTGTGTTTCTAAACTATCAATAGTATTATTATCGTAAACAAAACTTTTAAGATGTCCTCACAAATCCAAATCAAAGGAGTTAAGCCAGGAGAGCGTGCAGGCTATGCAACTGATCCTCCTGTGCTCGTAATTCTACGTATGACAGCTATTCCTGTGAAATTTCCAATGTAAATAAAGTCATATACAGGGAAAAGAAAGAGTTTCTGAGCCTATTTTTAGAGCCTGTTGTGTCGCAATTGTAAACGTAAGGAAGCGTCAGTCTGGTGGATTATCGTTACAAAATTCGTTAATTACACATGGCAGCCAGGTGCCGAACTCACATCGGCACACCATAAACCCCCTTGGACACAATCACCGCCGCGACAACGACGGACATGCATTGTCTATCTCAAGGACTGAACGCGCTGATTAGCAGACACGACCGAGCAAATGGCTTTGCAATAGTTTTTCCTCCAGATTCGAACCCGCTTGACGTCAGGCCCAACTGGAGGAGGAGACCTTCCGGCCATAAAGATATACTGTTTCTCCGACATCCGTATTTTTTAACAACAATTTCCTTCTCTCAGAAAGCAGTGTACCAGACACACTCATAACCACACAAGAAACCCGTGGTAATAGAAGCACAAACGCAGACAGTAACACGAGATTCTACAGAAAAACATGAATAACTGTATTTATACGTGCTATAGAACGCGATACAAGATTACGTAACACATCAGTATTGTATTGTTACGCCCGTAACCTGCAAGCCTAGCGAACCTCTCTTGTCTTCGGGGAAACCATAGAAATCCTACAACGGTCACACACTCTGCATTCACGAAAATTCCTTCGGGCAGTTACAGCGAAAAGCCACTCAAGGGTAGTGCAATAAATCGAGACTATGCGAGGCACCGAGGGCCCGACGTTCGAAGATGCCCGTGGGTCGGAGTGCCACGCGTCTGGTTCATGTCATCGACATCCTTCGATGCCCCAAAAAAGGGGCAATTGTTTAAACTTGGGTAGGCTCGCTGTACTGTCCGGAAAATTCCCAAACTATCTATCCTCGTCTCAATCTTTCCTCCTCTAACCTATTTCCACCACCCCGAGGACAGGAGAGGGAAGCAGCTTAAAAGCCCAACGCGCTTCCAGCGCGGACTCTTAGTTGTACACCCTTGCATCAAGGAACGCCTCTCTACACAAACCAATAGGCAATGAACTAGCGTGAAATAAATCCTGCGGTAGTCACTGTCGCCACCCCCTATCCCAGGTAAACTCCTTGAATGGACTGACCGAAACCGGGGGCCCTGAGGTACGAAATCATATCATAGGAAACACGAACATTTTTTCAGCGTCTCGATACATCGTCATAAACAAATGTAGGCAGGTTTAACGACCCCACGAAATTTTCCGAACGAATTGCGGTGTACGGGACGGAGCATGACCTTTTCTCATCCTTAGAAAGAGGAGAGTATGGTACCAAAGTTCGGACACCTATTTCGGTGTCAACCTGTATATCAATGGAATACCGATCCGTATTATACACGGTACAAATTTAATACGGTTCCTGTAATTTCATGAAATTATTTGTACCTCTCGGTTATTCCAGTGATTTTCAATCACATTTGCTATATTTTATTGCTAATGGTAATCACGCACCTGGTTTTAAAAGGATCTCGTCAAGCATACAAATGAAATTCATTCCGATCACTTTTCCGCTTATGAAATTAAATCACGCTTTTGCAGGAATGTAACGGACGAATACAAATGAAAGGTTCCGATCAGCCGCGATGAGATAAAAGGTAAGCTCAAAAACGAATCCGCTCATTTTGCAAAAGCTTCTCGTTACCTGACCGTTTCAGCCACGTTTTAACGAGATAAACCACGCCCTTTAAGTCAGAAAGGTGAGTATCTTGCGTCGATGAATTATTTTTGAATATGTGAAGGAAACCGAGTAGCTGTTTGTATAGCAAATGCGTTTGCGGCACGCAGACAAATATTAAAGGACCAGTAGAGCTGCATGATTGATACGCGGCTCCTAAATGAACTAATTGAGTAAATTGTTAACGTTCATAGACAGAACGTGACCACGGTTTGATTACGAGTCGGCCGTTCGATTAATACCGTATACAACTCAGTTCAATTCGACGGAACTAAAAGCTCGGATAAAACATTCAAAGGAGCGATCGGAATTCACGCGAAATGCGACAAGTATTAAGCGCAAAAGCGAATGTTGCGTTAAAAAGCAGTTATAACGTTTGCCTTTGACACCGCTGAATTTCCTCGGTTTCGACGAGTGTTTAACAAATGTTTTATTAATATATGTAAGTACATAAGTACGAGGGTAATTCAATAAGTGAAGAGACAAACAGTTGTTGCTTTAATTCGTTCACTGCGGCAGCGTTTTTTGAGGACTTTCCTATTTGGCGGTACGGGACAAATAAGCCACGTAGGATTTTTCACTGTATTTTGTTATTTTACCCCACAAAGGTTCGATTGGTGTCTAATACGGTGAAAATAGTGGAAAATGATGGAAATATCAGCTTAGCATTTCGCTAATATTCAATGAAAAACGAATTGCAAGGATATTACGGCGTCTACATACACTACCAGCCAAAAGTTTGGAATCACCTTCCACTTTTCAATATTAAATCTGCTGCTAACTTTTTATAGATTTGAAGTTTATCTCAATTCTACATTTATCAATTTATCTCATTTCAATTGATTCGAACGATAAAAAATTCTCAAAGTCGCTGACTTTTCTCTGGAAATTTTTGTGTAAATTGCAATGCTCGGTGATTCGAAAATTTTGACCGGTAGTGTATGATTTATTCGCGAATGATTTATTCAATGAATCTCACAACTTACTATCTTTCGATATACAGTGCTGTGAATAATATAATTCACTTATATGTATGTAGCTTCAATATGCCGCTTTTGTAATGGTAGTTTTCGTAAAAATTTTTTATGCTTGCATTTTTTAGACTATGCAATCTGCTTTCTGACAAGACTGGAATGCAAGTGCAACATGCAATTGCATTACTTTCTGTTTTTTTTAATTGAATTATATGCTTTTCTTGCATAAATTGTTCTTCTTCAACATGGTATAAGTCGTTTCATTCTGATTTAGAGACATTGAAGAATTCACGATTTAATCATTTTTAAATGATATTATTGCAAAAATGGTAAGAAAAATTTAATAATATGAAAACGATATTTCAAGGGTAGATAACACATATTATTAATTTCTGTGAATATACTACTCTATATGTTGCAATATTTCGCTTTACGTCTAAACTTCAATATTTAAATTCACGGAAGTACTGAAACTTCTTTAATTTTAACATTATTAATAATTAAACAAAGGCACCACTTTATAATTCATTTTCTTTAATATTGTATTTACACATCGCATTAAAAATAATATGATTTGCATAAATAAGCTACCTGCGTTTATAATTTGACTGCCAATAATTTTTCCAGGCTACCATAGACTAGCACCTGCAGCAACCACAGACCTGCAGCAAGCGACAGAAAAGGGCGGTGAAACGAAACGTATGCCCTGCAGAGTGAACGTTCACCCCTCACACTCGGCCCCTAATCGAAATGATTGCAACCCTATAATTCTCAGAGCCAACCTGTTCAACTAACAGCGTGATTCGAAGTGCGTAACCTTCATAAATGATACGCAATTCTTATACCTCACAATTGAGAGATATCCAATATAAGTAATAATTCAAAATTTAGCGTACTATTGCAATATACTATTATTATTCGAAAGACAAATCAAATAAAATATACTAAGGAATAGATTACAAAATGTAACAATGACAATATTACGAATTTTATTATTAATGTCTATCTGACAATTGTATTAAACAGAGATTTCAAGAAATATTCCGACAGCCTTCAAAATACGATTATAACCACCCACCTGTAGAGTCGATTTTACACTGGAATTGCGAACTTCTTATGTTCATTCTCTTGCCTCAACTAGTCCCCCTACTCAAGGTAGATACTTTTTGTCCTATCTTAAACTATCTGTAGTGTTTAGAATTGCATTAGCATGGCAACTCTCGAAATCAACGTGCAAAGTACTTGTACACCTAAGCGAAAAAGCTAAATTGAGATTAAATTCCAGTTCTTCTAGGTAGAATTAACTATGGGAATTGTAGTTCTCCCTGTCTTCCATAACGAGCAAAAGATAGACTAAAAAGATGTCTGTCATTTCCTGGTTTGAATACTAATTCGTTACCATTTCTGACGCATAAAGAATTAACGAATAATCGAGTTCTCTTACCAAGAGAACGAACGAAAATGTTACAAATCAAAAGTTTTCATTTTATTGTTTGAAATATTTTCTAATACATAAATTTACCACCAGAATACTAGCAGCGAATAAATTTCAACTGACGTATGTTTCATAATGCTTGTTGCCTCGCAAGAAATCGCGACGAAACCTCGGTCTGGCGGATTATCGTCATAAACTTGTTCAATTACACTTGGCCGCCAGACCGAGGTACCGGTCCTCTATGAAGAGGTCACATGCATGGTGGAAATTCACGCGGCAACCCCTGGGAAAAACCCAAAAAAGGGGGTTTTCTAATGTTAAGTAACAATCCCTTTCCCTTGGAAGGAGCTGCGTCCCACCTAAACAATCTCTACCAATGAAGAGTCAGTAGCTACACCCCCCAGAGGAAATCGGCCACCAATCAGCAATTAGCCAAGCTAATGAAACCAAGGACACGAAGCAGAAGCGCGTCCTTTTTTGGAGTTGAGGTGGGTGAGGAACGTCGTTACCCTGTTTTCACCTCAATTTATTAAAGTATAAGTGTATGGTCGGCGTACAATTGGTTCAGAAAATACAATCGTTTACTTTGCTAATTGTCCCGGCGGCAGCGGTTCGGCGGGTACGTCGCGATGGTCGGTAAAGGAAAAACTGTCCGGAGGTGTAGGCGTACTGGGTTTTTATATTGTTAGGACAGGGAGACAGGAGTGGCGATAGATAAAGATAGAAGTGGAGAAAGTGGTGGAAACGGAAAATTCGTAGAAAGCGGGGCCGTTCGTCCTCGTGCGAACCTGGATGCCACATGTGCGCTTCTTAGGCCACACGAGGACGAAGGCAAGTCTTAACTCGGGGAGAGACAAAAGAACGGAAACTAAAATCTGAAGGAATTGGAAAAGAGAAGGTTCGCGTGGAAGAATAGAACGACGTTCGGTAAGGGTTTGTTGACGACGACGTACCCGCCACAGAATCTTTGGCAGTTGGTCTTAATCTTGTGGTAAATTAAAACAGTTCTTAGCATTTCACACTGAATGAATCAAGGTGTGACTAAACTCGCGTACCGGTTCGGCACTTAAGCATCGAGCATTACGCGACCCGAACAATGCTATAATTAAATCATTTTCCAAACAGAAATTTTCCCTTTGCTTTCCCAAAAAATTTCATGTTTTCGACTTATCACAGTTTTCTCGCAAGTGTGTTACATGTATATCTATGATAGAAAAGCATCGGGCTTCCTGTTTTATTTTCACCGAAACTTTTTCTCAAAGGCGACGGGTCTGTGTAAACGGGATATCTTCGCCGCAGGTGGCATGGTCGCGTAATCCTGCTGCAACCGCGTCGGAGCGCGTTTATCACCTCGACACGGGATTTTCGCGGGGATTAATACGATTTCGCGGTAATTGGAAGCACGAGCGCGCGCCCGACGAAATTACGCCATGGTTGCATGCTGCTGTAGCAGCCGGGTTACAGGCTAAGCCGAACGCGTGAGCCTAGAGTTTGCTATCACATATAAATAGTATCGGGCGCCACGTTAATTATCAGAAAGGATAAGCCACTGCGGAAAATGGAGTACGGTGCACAGCACGTAACGGTCGTTGTCTGCGACTAGAGAGAAAGGACGCCTTGGATCACGGGGTAAAAGGACACGTAAAGTGGGAAAGACAAATCTAAGAAGACTGGGATAATCGGCGAACGAATTTTATTCGCAGATTAAATTTTTATCGCGGCGAACAATCCCGTCGCTGGAGTTTTAAAAGCTTAGTCACCAGGTACTACCGCGTAATTATACTGTTTGGATCAATACCGGTCAGATTCACGAACCTTTTCTAGATGTAACGGAATAAAAAATGTTAAACGATCAGTTACATGCGCTTTTCAATTTGATGGATAATATTTGTGACTTAAATGTGGAAAACGAAAGTCTTATTTTTTTAATTGTTGTAGGAATGTCAAAGATATAAACCCTTTGAATGAAAGTTAAAAAAAAAAAAGAATTCTATCAATGTAGCAATATGTATTGTACTTGCGTTTCGAGTGAATAAGGACATTTTATTTATTTTACCTAACTAACCTACCGACTGGGTTCATCTTCCAAATAGTAACTGAATATCTACTTTATGATTGAAAATTAATAAAAAACACAATCAGCTACTTTATTTTGACTTTTGCAATTATGAATATGATCTATTTTATTTTCAATACAGAGATAACAGTGCAATTAGAAACGAGGAATCTCTCGCTAAATAAATTATTTGGTGTTCTAGGTAAGGGAAATGCGGGTAGCCCCGGACAGCGGGTAACCGCGGACAGTTGAATATTTCAATTATTCAACTGCATAAAGAAACAAATGATACATTGCCACACGTCTTCCTAGCGTAGAACACATTTTTCAGTTAGTTTTAGATCTAGTGGCAAGCGATACTGATATTACACTCAATTTTGTTACGATTAACAGCGGTATTCCTGTTCCAATCAAATTTTATCGAACCTTCTGAGCTAAATGTAAGTATTCTTTTGTTTTGACAATTAAATGTAATTTAAGATCCTTGAGTGTTTTTGGTTTCTTTTTAATAAAAATATTGGATCACGTCCAACGGGTAGCCCCGGTCACTTTTATCTATTATGACAGTTTGTCCGCTTATACCTTTTCAAGATTCCTTCATAAATATACCTTGAATTTACGAATTTTAACCTTACAGAAACTAAGATATACTTATAAGTAGCCTAATACCGACAGCACAAATACCATTACGAACAATGGTCTATCTCGACCTGTTAGAATGCACCGGCACACGGAAACTTCCGAAATTACTTAAGATTCAATTTCGCTGGGAACCGGCGAATTTATCCACGCGTCGTCGCCGATAGACGTGAAGCCCGCATAATAAATCCAGCCGGGGACGGAAAGAGGTGGGAAGACAAAAAGGAAAACGCCGCGAGAAATCGAACGATTGGACTTTAATGCAAACGGAAGGCAAAAAGGGAATGGCAAATTAGTATCTGGATAGGTAGGTATGTAGGTGGCGTGGGCAATGGCTGCCTTATCTAGCGGCAGAGAGTGTCGACAATCGACAAACGGCTCCTACCGTCTCTTGTCTTCGCTCTCTTGATGTCGGTCTTACCGCGACGAGTAATTTGCCAAGAGTCGGAACACTTGTCGGCCTCGTTCCCTCTTCTTTATTCGCTCTTTCACGCTCGTTTCGTCCCGACGGCCTCTTTTGCATGTTACCTTTCGTTTTATCTTTAGCCAACAGGGCCGCTGTCTTTCCTTTTCTCCTTCAATGCCTCTTCAGCGAGCATGCCGTCCTCGAAAATCGCTATCGTTGCACCGAGAGCGTATATACGTCTTCCGGGGATATCATCTGGAAAATCTTCCCACTGGAACAGACGCTTTTTTCGTGCTAATGCCGTTATTGCCACTCTCTTTAATTCCAGTATCGTGATACGTAGGATTCTTCATTCGAGATAAATGTACAAATTAATCTGTTAGGGATTGGGTTTATGGCACGGCCGTTCTTTCATACGATTTTGAATGCACACCTTTCCAATCTTATAACGAATCGATTACCGATTGATATAAAATTCACTATTGAAACAAAAATTGTTCGATTCTATAACATGAGATATATCTGTCTGTATGTTCCCCATTAACTTTTAGACCAAATTTTGCGTAGTTATTCTGTAGGACCCTCCAAAAAATGTAGACTTCCATGAAAGCTGAATAGTCCACCCCCTACTCTTGATTTCATTAATTTCACAGTTTGTGAAAATTTAAGTTTTCCCCGTCACCCTGACCGCTCAAGTCCCATTACGAGCGAGCTACCCTTGGACCTCATGCCCCCTCCAACGCGACGTACCACCACCCTGCCAACTGGGACTTTCAGGATGGGCGGTATGCTAGCGGGTCCTGGAGGACTGTCCGAAGGGTAGTCACAGTCTAATTGGCGCACAACATCACCTCCCACACATCCACTTTTCTTATAAATAGCGACACAACACCCTCAAACGGATGATTATTCTTTTTTGTATAAAGATCGACACGCACACCACACTAAGACCGTGATTATATCACCAAGTAACTTAATCTGAAATATATTATTTGAAATACGTGTGACACTATTTATCTTCACCAACATCACACCGTCCATCAAACCAACATCATCGAACCAGCGACAGCATAGCGCCACCACTCTCGAACATATTGCTTGTTCGAAGTACAAGACGCAACATAATCTTATAACGAATCGATTACCGATTGATATAAAATTCACTATTGAAACAAAAATTGTTCGATTCTATAACATGAGATATATCTGTCTGTATGTTCCCCATTAACTTTTAGACCAAATTTTGCGTAGTTATTCTGTAGGACTCTGCAAAAAATGTAGACTTCCATAAAAGCTGAATAGTCCACCCCCTACTCTTGATTTCATTAATTTCACAGTTTGTGAAAATTTAAGTTTAGTGCATTATTACATAATATAAGTATAAGCATTGTGTGATGTTCTAGACATAAGAAACCCAGACAACGCCGAGTAATTCAAGCTATAGTAGTATTCTATACATTCCATTGGTGATTATATAGAGATTCTTTTGTCGTGATATTGTAATGTTAATCACTTCTGTTTAAAAGTGCAATTGCATGTACAACTTTGATTGCACACTGATGTTCGTACTAAACGTTGTTCGCGTGATTCAAAGGTACCCTTTGATAAAAGCAACAATTACCGTTTTGCACCGGTATTATATGAAATAGGAGAAAAATGTTTCCAGTAGAATGTGGTTGTAACAATTCTTTTTGTAGATGGAGACATCATGATACTTCCATGATAAATGTTGTTCTACATAATCTGAAGAAAGCAATATGTTTTTCTAATCAAACACCGTTGACCTTGAGCTGCTGCTGTTAACAGATAAGTATAAAGATGCGTCATATCGTGAAAAACGAATAAGGTTGGCTTTTATGTGTCGTAAGAGCCTCCATCTGTAGAAACGATGTCACGACCATATGATGGTTCTTTTTTTACAAGAAATAAGATTTATTTGCAGATTTTTCTTTCATTTACATACTTTTGAAAATATTCGAGATAGTAATCTGTATTAGTTTGCCGTATACATATAATGGATAATTGCATGGATTAAAAAATTTTTGTTGGAAAACGTGTTGACTCGCTGTAAGAAAAAATTACTTAAATGAGTCAACGTTTGCGGTTAACAGAAAAGAGTTAGAGACACTTTTTATATTTGCACATTTTATAATGCAGTCCTCCACGGGGGTGAACGTTTCAATGTCACACTTTAAGCAAATATTATTCAACAAATCTTTCTTACACTTTTATTACATCGCCCACTTTTCTATTAACAAATATTCAAATTCGATTTTCTCGAAAACGGAGTCCTATACGAACAAATTTTATTCTATACCTTCGACTTACTTCTGCATAAAGAATCATCTCCTTTTCGGGTGTATCACGATTTCCAGAGCAGCCTGTATATGTAAGAATAATTGCAGAAAAGATGGGAAAGAGCTCACATTCTAATTTGTGCTATTTTACTCTATACGTGATTCAATTCAAGTCTTTTGTTGTAATCCGTGAAACTGTTACCAAAACATACTTATACTTCCAGTTTCCAGCATAGTATTAATAACAAACGACAATTTATATCACCAGAGCCGTACCTCTAATTGAATTTATTTACCTGTAATCAATACGTCGAATGAGACGAGCAAGCTGTGCGTTTTATTCTGCAAACTGTTTTGCCTGTCCTAACTATTTTAACAGATTTCCATGTTGTGTCTTAATTTGTTGGAATTCGACAGCGGCGGAACCCACGTAGGTAATAAAAACGTCCCGCGAGAGATCGAAAGGACATAAATTTGAATTTGGTGGGGTCGAGGAAGAATCGACGGACCGCCGTAGGAAACAGGGGAGCAGCAGTAGCTACGGGTGGCTGCGGGGTGAAGAGTTTTTCCAATTTTGTAAATCTGTCATAAATAAAGGCGAGCGTGCGACGCATTCGGCCAAGAGCTTTCATTCGGTTTTAGGTAGGGTCGCGTTCACGTGCCGGTGACGTTTTCGAGCAGTATCGTGATCTCTAGGAGGATCGGTTTGTTATTTATCGCACCGCGTTATTTGATACCCGGAAATGTCAGATGGACTATTATAGCCACCCTGCACTCCGCGTCGTGAAATCCTCGAGCGAATGTGACCTCCAGATTTATCGATAAGCACACCGATCCTATTGAATAAGAACTTATATCATTCTTATGTGATGTCTTTATCTAGAAAAATGAAATGTTGCTTCCCAGTATGACTTTCATTTCAACGTAGCGCGAAACGGACAAGTGTGGAAGAGATATGTACATGTATACATCTTTAGTAGATACATGAAAATAGATAAGTTGATACGTTTGGTTTAGGAATTTAATTAATATTGAATTAAGAATATACCTTGTCAAATTGATAGCTGAAGGAAAATGAAGTCAAAGACGAAGCACTCAAATACAATAACTGTAGCTTCCCGTGGACACCGCAATTCTTTCGAAGAATTTCGCGAGGTCGTAAATCCCGCTTACACTCCATGTGACGGTACAGGCTTGCTGCCCAATTGAGATACCGATCTCTTTTGGTGGTTCCAATTAAGATGCGACAATTTAGAGAATTTTATTGTCTTGACTGAATTTACAACTGTTGATGAGAAATTTGGTATGATCGAACGATGCGAACTTTGTATTGTACTGTGTTTGGCTGGGTTGGGTGTCACTGCGAGAGCGAGACTCCGAGCGCTGGTCAGAGAATGAACCGTGGAGTCGTCGCCTTGACGGAAAAGAGCATCGGTTATGGAAAGGAACGCTGGTCAGAGAATGAACCGTGGAGTCGTCGCCTTGACGGAAAAGAGCATCGGTTATGGAAAGTGTAAGGGGTTTCAGTTTAAATAGTGCTTCGTAAGATAATTTAAAAAAAAACTATATTTATTCCGCCGTTGACTACGCGGCTTAATTTACTCTCCTGCAAAGCTTACAATTCTTACATTTCTTATAGTTCTTATGTTTCTGCCCGCCGTGCTCCTAACGCGTCCTTATATGCCGGCCTTGACGCCCCTCTCTTGCCTTTGGGAAACCCTGGCGCAAGTTAGGGGTTTCTACCCGGCAAGGACCGCGTCTCGCGAGCACGTCCACTGGGTCCTTACTGACCCAGCCCTTAGCGCGTGGGGGAGTCAGGCGTTGGGACCGGGTTCCAGACCGAGAGGTCTGCGGGTCATAAACCGGCCCAAGTCCCTACCTTCACTCAACCATATTCTTGGACCGGGTTCCAGACCGAGAGGTCTGCGGGTCATAAACCGGCCCGAGCCCTACCTTCACTCAACCATATTCTTACAAAAGGAGAGGTGCGCGAGGTTTTTGTTTCGTCGATGCGTTCGCTCGAAGAGGTTTATTGCGGGCCGATGTGAGTTTGGTACCCCGGTCTGGCGGTCGAAGTTGACTAATGAATTTTATGATGATAATCCGCCAGGCCGGGGTTTCCTCACGTGCATGGCGACGCAACAATAACAATATCCAGAATATTCTTCTTAACAACGTCCTTTAATTCATTCTCGATTCGTACAAATTTATCGAAATCCCTGATACTTGTGTCTTATTCACCACTAAGACACCTTTTGCGAAACACATACTACTCTATTCAAAAAGTTCCAGGGCAAATCAAACAAAATACAAATTATTCATTTATGCAGCAATATCTATTTGATCGTTTACAAAATAATCCCCATTACTTGTAATGCACATTTGTCAATGGTTTTTTCAGTTTTCATAGCATGGTTGAAATTTCATTTTTGGGATGGCTCATTTAGCGAATGTTGTTTTATCCCCTTAATGGACTCAAAACGACGTCCCCGTAGTGGAAGTATCAGTTTGGGAAACAGGAGAATATCACGATGCCTGATCAGACGGATACGGTACTCGCGGGATGATGTTTGTCGTTTGGCCAAAAAGTCATGAACAAGTATTGAAGTGTGAACCGATGTGTTATCGTGGTGCAAAATCTGTCGGTTATTTTCCCATAAATCCAACCGTTTCTTGCAGATCGAATCACACAAATGCCTTATGGCAAAACTGGGGATGTTTATGCAAATGCATATTTTTATAGAGGAAAGATAAAGATATGAGACTTGGATAGAAGTTTATCACGTCATTCATGTGTACTAAAACTGTATTTTTAAGTTTGCATATTTTATATAATGCATATATTTTGCATGTTTAATTTAAACGACATGTGCACGAACATAACGCATGTTCCGTGCATATGTAACAGCATATTCATTTCGGGAAATACGGTTTCTCCATCATAGATCTTTTACACGATAATATTTGTAAATATCGTGATAACATATTGTTGGAATCCGGGGAGGAAAGTTGATATCGATTATATTTTAACAATACAACTTTTATTTTAACGATGACACTTATACTCGCGGACTCTGAATCTACAAGGCGCGAACTTCACGAAGGGAAGAGACGTTGTGGTTTTTTGCTGTGTACTAGATCGACAGCTCTTTACTATACTCGCTTGGTTTCTACAATGATCGTCTAAGGGATTTTTCGGGTATACTTATAAGGAAGGGATTTGGGGGAGAAGGTGAACTTGGTTCTGGTGACGAATTGCTGGACAGGACTTTGAAGGGGCAGTCAGCGATCGAGGAGTAACTTGTTTTTCGGCGTTATGGGGTTTAACTTAAGAGTGACTTGGTGACTCAATGTCAATAGGCGGTTGGTTATCCAACAATATTATCGATATATTTAGATCAGTGATTTGAGATCATATACATATCCGAGATATCCTTCGGAGACATAAACAAAACTGTCACGAGTCATGACACTCAAGTAGTATTGTTTATTATCTGTTTGACCAGTCGGTACAAATTTTTCCCTACCACACAGTGATAATCGAAGGGAACTTTTCGAATAAAGTAGTAGGTATGTATATAATAAAGTAATCAAGCACAGTTGACCAAAATAATTTTTAACTTGAAATCTATCAAAGTTATAATACCACAATTTCATCTACACAGTGTAAGGTGTACAACAATAGTGAACGAGACGTTAGGGCGAAGGTCGTGAGATTCACAAAGGATTTCATCCACCCTTTCGCCGGTTCCATTACACCGACATCTTCGATTTTATGGCCGACGGTCGTTCAGAGTACGATCAAAAATAGAAGTTCGGTACAGCAGGTGCGAATGTAAAACGAAAAGAGTCTACGAGGTTGGTAGCGTAGACAGGATTATCGGGAACCGAACGGAAGAGAAGACTTTTCCTTTTTCGACGCGACAACGACAACCGCCATCGCCATCGCCGGTGCCATTGCCATATAGCGAGGTCCATTGTAAGGACTTTCCATTTCCCATTTCTCTATCTGGAATCCTCGTGGTACAACTCGAGAGATTAGCGGATTCGTCCACAGCGTTGAAGTCGACGTAGCTTACAAGGACGAAAAGGACGACGAAACCGGCACGTTTCTCTGCCTTTACCCTCGGGAAATTACGAGAAACCTCGCTATCCAAGCAACCAATCCTCGACAGTCCCTTGCACATCTGTTTCTCTCTGCTTCGCTCTTCTCAACAGTCTGTCCTCTTACCTTTGTCCCGTACTCTTTTCTCCTTCATTCTCCATCTTGCTCCTCCGTAGTTGAGGACAATTGAAACCGAATCAGAACATAAACAAAAATGATCTACTATCTCTTGACACTTCCACACTTCTGCGTCGCGATTCAGAGAGCACCTCGATTGCCGGCTATTCTGATGCGATCGAAGTCGGTAGCTGAATTCCCAGGATCTCCCGTTGTGCTTCATTCCACGCGGCTAATTTAACCCTCGCGACCTTCCGGCCGATTTCCCTCGAATGGAAATCGTGCTGCTCGCAACAGTTCGCCTGAACGGAATAACCATAACTTCGGCTACGTCCGGTCAAATGGCGGACGTTCCAAAATTGCCTGTCGCGAATACATTTTACCGACAGTTCTCAGAGGCAACCTTGGAACGCTTCTCGAAAGAAACAGGGAGCGAAACCGATAACCGTTGATCGAAATGGAAACTTGATTCAACGGCTCAAATTGGATGTTACTGACTCACAGCCAGGTTTATCGGGAAACTACTGTGTACGAACAGAGCACAAATAACCTTGTGCTACTAGTAGAAGTGCCTTGAGAAAAATTTAATGGAGATTCTTGCATTTGGTTTAGAACTTCTTTTGTTAATATTCCATCTGATCATTATGAATCGATGTGAAAGTTTCTCGATATTGGAAGAGGATAGAGTTCAAATTTAGTTTCCTGAAATAATGAAGAATAACAAAGAAATTTAATTAAACTAAATTTTAGAGGAAAATTTGCATTTAACCAGCAGTTGAATACTGACTATACAATCTCATGATTTTTTCTACGCAAAAAAAGACAATGAAATTTTTTGAGTTATGCAACTATCACTGCCAAGCAGCGAAATGTAGTTTAACCATTCTATAGCAAATGCTTGATCATTTTGACCCGCCTATCGCAACACCATATGTACATACATATACAGAGTGTTTTAGCTAATTTTATCACCTGAAATATTTCTGCTGTATTTAAAATTTCATAAAAATGTTTCCTATAATATTGCATAATTTTTAATTATTTCATTTTGTTAGGAGGGATTAATAAGACACATGTCGGAAATACCCGGAGCCAAAAATGCGGTGGGCGCAAAATTACTTAATCGCTTTAAATAATAGTACAATTTATTATTATTTGATAAAATATTTCGAAAAATAAAATTAAGTCAAATTTTTTACAAAATCTTTAAAAAAAGAAATACACACAGTTAAACTTTTATTATGGATCAGAATGACTCGAAATTCCTTCAGAATTATCTGAAACTATTCTGTATATTTTTGAATTGTACTTAATCAGTATTGTACAAAGCTACTCTGTCACGTTTACTGTTGTAGGAAGTAGGGGAAACAATTGATAATGAATAAATCCAAGCTTACATTTGTAAGTTGATTATGAAAGTACATATGAAATAAATAAGGAATTAACTGGTACAATGTAATGGAGTCACGATGGACGCTTAGTACCACTTTCGGTTGTACTATCATTTCTGAGGAGACACTTAGTCCTTCTCTACTGGTTGCTAACCCACTATCCTATGTCCTAGGCAAAAGCCACCACGCAGTTAGCACATCCCTGCCGTCACCGTCGACAACAGTCGCGCTATCAAAACTCGACGCTGCTCCTCCTGTGTGGCCGTCCATTGCGTGCTCGCTACGCCCTTTGTGATGTCGCCACATGGGCACGCGCTCGTGTCCTTATCGGACTTCACAGCCCTACCCTATTAAACGTAAAATCAGACAAGGTAGTTCTTCGAAACCATTGAAACAAAGGTAGCTAATCCGCGATACTTACTGAAAGTTCCTACTGTGGAGAGCTGGAAAAAAATCCAGAAGGAAGACACAACGGCAAGAGAGGCACTTGGCCTACACCGCCTGACTCTCACGTCACGCAATTTTATGATCCGATTCGTCGATGTTGTCGCGTCGGCCAATAACGACAATACATGTGCCCTATTTCTACGATTGTGTTAGAGAAGATGGGGATGTGACTCCATCAAACCCGCATTCCTTCCGCGGGATTTCTTTCCAGGTATACACAATATTTCGTCCCTCTCTATTTTCTTCACCTTTGCTCGTACATACAGTAAGTCCCGAATGAGTGAAGCAAAGTTATCCCCACCAATTTCGCGTTATCTTTGATTCGTGATCGGCGATATCTCACCTACCAATGAATCGTCAAAATAAGAAAAATAAAATTTGTATATTTTTACTTTACAATTATGGAATTATTTTAATCAAATTGCTGAGGGTTTTCCAATGAAAATGACACGAAAAATGACTATATTTGAAGGAATTTAAATTACAGGGTGGTCGGGCTGCCGAACCTTCCTATTTTATTCGCACTTAATGTTTCTCAGTCTGGTCTTCGATACACCGAAGCGAGCGAACCGAAGAGAAATAACAGCCGACGATTCCCAAAACTCTTATCACCTCGGATCAGTGTCGGAACGCGTCTCGAGCCTTCGATACTCATCTGGGGATTACCGTACATACAACTTTTTAGTACCAAAAGAATTCTATATTTGAAATGTTATAGAAACGATACAATCGAAAGTGCAAGAAACTCCGTTCCGAAGACGGTGAAGCCCAGCCACTTGAGACCAGGCCCAGCTCATACGGCGAGGATGATTCGCCTCTTGAGTTTTTCCCAGGCCTGCTTTATGCGGGAAACGTACAAGGATTAGCCAGGACGACGCGTTCTCACTCTTCACAAGACCATCGAACGTGTACTTTTGGCGAACGACGCTTAAATTGCGCAGACACAGTCTTTGAAGAAATACACAATTGCGAGAATATGGAAAAGATTACATATTTTTGCGCCCGCCCTTCTTTCGAATCAGGGTATTTCTGACAATATTACTTACACGTAAGTAATATATCCTAAAAAAAAGAAGCAAAATAATTTATCGCTTTTCTCGACGATTAACTTAAGTATTTAGTCTGTGCTCATACTCCTTGAACAGTGAACGTATTAACTAACCAATTCTTCAATATTCTGTCACACAAGAAACGATACACTAATTATATTGTAATTAAAAGCTTTATTATCAATACAAACTGCTCTTGTCGTACTTCAACTATAATTTTCATCACGAGTTAACCTTGAAGTTTTAAACTTTAAGCTTGAAAAGTTAAGGTATAACGGATTAGATGGTAAACAGATACAAACATCGCACTCCTTTCAGCCAAGTGTCACGGACAGGTGTACACGATGTAACTTGTACACATCACACAAAGGACAACGCAGTCTGGTGTCTTGCAGCGAGGGGAATCCGTACACAAGGGAGAAACATCTCCATATTTCAGAGTGAACGTAATACCGAAAAGGAATTCTTCGCAGGTCCCCGAAAGGAAACGCGGATTCGCTGAGGGGAAGCTTCATCTAATCCATGCCATTTGCAGACGGCTCTTGGCTGCCTTTTCTCTTCCGTGCCAGGAAACGTCTATTCCTGCTCTCCTCCGAGATTCACCGCCACCACACCCCGACACACCAGTGCAGCGGTGCGGGCCAACCTTTTCGTCTCTTCTGTTAGAATCAACCACTCGGAGCCATCGGCGCAGTTATCGCGCGGTCGTTCTTTCTGTGAAATAAGTACGTGTCGTGCGGGAAACAGAAAGCAATCTCGGTGGGCTTAAGCGTCCAGGCAATTTCTGCAATTTCGTGGATCCGCGACCGTGCGCTGGAAGAGGATAGAGCGACCGATTCTCCGGATTCCGTAGCAAAATCGCGCGCGAGATTACTCGCGATGTGCTGGCTTATCTCGATAGAAAGATTCAAGGCTCTTCATTGGGTTCGCTGTTACTTTAATCCTTTTAGGACACGACTTTTTTGCAATAAAATACGCTCTACTGGATTTCGTCGTTGTTTGCAGTCTAACAACTATTGCGGAAAATAATCAAGAAACTATAAGAAGAAACAACTTGTGTTATTTCAGTAGTTCGGCAATAGTACTATTGCATACACTTGTTTGTAGAAAAATCAATTTTTGGACAATCTAAGGGTTGTATTTTTAATAATATTTACATACAAAGTCGAAGAATTAACTTTAACTCTTGTGTCAATAATCACAATTGTCGTCTGCTTTATCGTTCAATTTTAGTAGTTTTCTGATAACAAAATTCTAAACTTGAGGCAAACACGGATAGGAAATGTGCCAAATAACAACGATCTGGCCGGATATTTAAATCTTTTACCTGGAAGATAAAATATTTGAAGTGAGAATTATGCAAAGGGGTACCCGGTTATTGACATAAGGGTTAAAAGAGTAATACACACATTAACAAACAGCACAAGTTTAAAAGTATTAACCTGTTAACCGAGGAAGACGAGTTAACTTGTCATTGATGCATTGTTAGGTTTTCTGTAGAAACGGTTTATGACACGATCGACCGGGAACGGTTATTTCTGAGTTCAGGATTTTCGTTTATTGCTTGCACGGGTCTAATTACATCCTGCGAGGGTCACTAGAATTGCTTTGCTAGATTTTTAGTCATTTGTGTCCCTCGCGCTCAATAGCCTACAAACATACCATAAACCACGAATATGTAACGGTCCGCTTGCCGATTAGTCACCCGAAGGAAATTCCAGATTTTTGGGACCTTCCGCCCACCCCTCGCGACCGTCTCCCACCCTTCCAAGGTGACAGCGCGCTAAGGGCGCACTGGAAGGGCGGTAAAGACGATATTAGACACGCTGATTGGCAAATGCAATCGTTAACCATTAACCAATCAGCGTGTCCCAACAAAAATCCCTCTCACGGACGTCCGAGACGCGACGTCGGAGAGTTGAGTCGTCGAGTAGTCGTTCAACCACCACGAACAAGGAGAACCAAGGAGCAACCAGCTCACATCACGCGATACCATAGATCAGTTTTTACAAGTCCCAATCATTTGGGTGGTCCTTCGAACCAGTATCTAGACGGCACAACATCGTGCAATCATCCACAAAGCTCGAAAGTTCATCGCCACAACCACGAGCATTAACATTCATCAATACTTAGAACACCATAGTTTATTATTATATATTACCATTTTGCCTTATTAACCGTCCACGAACCATGTGGGATTAAATTAACTCTAGCGGTTTCAAAACTAAATAACTTTAAGTTTTGCTTGCATCTGTCCTTATTACAAAAACGAAGAAACACTATTTGAAAGTGCATTTTTATTCAAATGATATATTTGTAGATGGATAACGCTGAGGGTAAAACTAACCCCACATGATTCAAGACGTGATAGTAATTGGCTGTAATTTGCGACTTTGTGATTCCATTTCCAATTAAAAGGTTAATAATAACCTTTGTCAGTCACACTCTAGCAAAAGAAATATTAAATATTCTAAATATTTTTTGAGAAATTTTTCATGGAACTTTCGCGGGAACCAGTTAAAATTTCTTGTACTATAAATTAGTTCATCAGCCAGGAAACGAACACATTTGCAGGCTGAATATTACAACCTCGACTGTAGTACAGTTCAGAACGAAGGGAAAAATGCGTAATATGAATTGCTTCAACATACTCGACTTACAAGCCACAGTGATTTAACTGGCTCGTAGAGCTTGGATATCTACACAATTTCCAGCGTATGAAAATCGCGAAACATCCGGAAAATCCAGAGGAATCGAGAGAGGTTACAGCTGTGAGATAACTAAAATGTATCCACTACAATAATGCAAATCATTATACATAGCTTCGTAATAGAAGAATGTATTCTCCAAAACGCGAGGAAACTGCGCGAAAATTGCACAAACGTATTTCACGGTGAAGTTCTGAGTCAGCGATGCCTCATCTCAGATTTTAGCTTCTTTGTTTTTGATATTGTCTTTCTGCAAATGTGACTTTTTTTAGTATTTACTTTTTTTAAATTAGAAAAGAAACTACTCTTAAATTTATGTTTAAAAGCAAACTACTTCTTCGGCTTACGTTAAACTGAATTGTTATGAGATTTTGAGAATTCAGAATTCTTATTTTCTGTTTGCATTGTTTCAAAGTCTCGAAGCA
>NW_017100237.1:174150-227050 GCF_001263275.1 Habropoda laboriosa
CGATAAAGTGAGATATATCGAGCCTCTTTGGATTAATATATTATTTTTACAATTGTAAAGAATAAAAATGATAGTATTGGGTTTGTCAAACTCCGCAAGACTAACTCAAGGTTAATCACTGATTAAAGAAAAACATCTAAATTTTCTGTAAGTTTGGATGCGTGATATAAATATCAGAACTGAGCAATTTACCGACTTGCACCTCTGACTCAAAAATCAAGGTCCTCAATTTGATTTACTAATGAAACAAGTAACATGTTTGCAAGTTATGCTCGATTCTATCGTTTCTTCGTCCCCAATAACAACTGACGTGTCATAAATCCAGAACGTGGCACGTACAATCAGTGGCCTCAATCGGATTGCAGCCCTTCGGTTTAGTTTATGATTACGTTCTGCCTGACAAACATGTGTGCCACTTGTGGTAAAATTGATGAATGCAACATAAAAAGTTGCCTAATACGAACACATATGAAACGTTAAATCGAATTTCCGTAGTGATTTTATATTGCATTTCAAAATTAGGTACAGACGTTTAAACATCAATTTCTTTCTTTTATCGTTATTATTGCTTCTATCTTTAATAATTAAAAATTGTTAATAGAAATTTGTTCTATATCAACGTAAGTCAGATTCTTCTCTCTTTGACGTTGTGTATTTCGAATTTACGGAAAATTTATTTAAGAGTATGTTAAGGATACTTAAATTTAGACCAGGTTTACGATACGGACGCGACTCTGCTATTTTTGAGATTAAGGTTTGAATACGCGTTTAATGTTTCGTTTGCTAGTTATTCCTTATTGCCAGGGGGGCTCCAAACCTCTCATAAAAGCGGAGAATTTGGAGTTTCTTCGTGCATCTCAATAGCAATGACGTATCATAAACCCACGCGAGCTGAGGCACATGCGAGCGAGCGAGCGGTACCGTTACCCTGGGTTTTCCCCAGAAGCTCAGGTGACGCGTACCTCACCCAGAACACCTTTTCCCTAAGGGTGAGCGGTTGGCGTCGGGCGTCGACCAAGGCCCTAACTTGATTGGGAGATTTGCAAATCTCACCCCCGTCAAGGGACCCAAATGGACGGACAAAAACCGTATAAAGGGACTGGGGTGATAGACTCGAGACATTGGACTCGTACATATTTAACATTTAAGAACTTAGTTATATTGTATTCTTGGTATATAAAAAATTGTGTTGCAAATAAAGAATTATTTGCTAAATAATCAGGCTTCACGAACATTGTGGGAGCCATCAGAGTAATTAAATTACAATTGGTTCTGCTACCTAAAGCAATGCACATAGAAACCTACGTGTGGAAGCTGCGAGTTTCTGGTACCTACCGTTGCTTATATCCTAAACAAGGCCCTTTGAATTCCAAGGAGGGAAAACTTTCCACTCACCATCATACAGTGAAAGTCCCGTTGTTTGTACTGCAACGACGTTTCCATAGATTACATTACGATAGTGCTAGGCACCTGGTGTGCTTTAGTTCCGAAGCGCATTATGCCACGTGTTACTTAAAGTATTTGCACGTAAAGAGACGCTGTTCCTTAAGTTTTCAAATCTACTTAAAGTTTCCTAACCGTAGTTTCATTTCGTACCAACGTTTAAACAAATAAAACATCGATAGGATGTGAGAAGTTAAAATTAGTTTCTCTTTAATGCACTTTAATTAAAAATAGAGTAGCTTTTAGTCACACAAACGCGTTACGAACATTTACACACAAATGTTTTAAACTTGTAATATCTGCCAAATGATTTTTATGAAAAAAATTATTTTTATAATTTTCAATTAGGATCGTCGTTACACGCAGCACAATTAAAATGAAATAAAATGTATAATAATAAAAGAAATTATTACTTGCTGGTTGTGTAATGAATATATTATTATTGAAAAAATTCACCATTGTTCCGTTAATCGCTGATTCCAAGAGATCCGATAAGTACACCTATACCCGATACTGTTACACGAAAAACATAAACATATATTTTGAATCATTATACACGTATCGCTGACCATTAAATGCAGACGTACACCTACAGTCCACTAAACTATGGATTCGGTTCAAATTTCAGCAGTACTGTTTCCTGTGCGAAGAACATTGCTTCGATTTGGCCACTACCCAATGCCAACCAAGTGTAACTACTTTCCTCGGGGCAAGAAGCTTTTTACGACCAGCAGTTCGAACATCGCTTATTTCACATAAATGATGCCGGATAGAAATTTATAGAAGATGCTTGAAAAACACTTCCGCAGAGACTATAGATACGTGACACCGTAAGTGGAAAACACTATCTCATCTTTAACCCAATAATCATCTTGCACCCTTATAAACCGATCTACCGACGATCAGTTTAATAGCTTTTTCTAGCAGAACATTTTCAAATGATTTCTAAAAAAGATACACGACAGAAGAGAAAGAAATATTCAAAATTAGAATGTTTTCTGAGAAATACAAGCCACATCGTTGTAGTTTCATACTCGATGAGATAATAGACCTTAGTGTATGTTAATTATCGTTAAGTAATATTGCAAACATCTTCAATAGTTCGACTAGCAATAATTCTGAACATAATTTTCATACGGACGAAGCTAAGAATATTGATTGAACAGAATTATCAACGAGCTGGCGCAGGTCACTTCGCGAAGATTAGACGACACAAACAATTGAACAGGCAATTAAACAGAATATGTAAACGATGAACGTAATACGAAACGTAATGACTTGAAAATGCAATCGGAAAGCGGGTCACGCTTCGTGATAGCTGCAGTCGACCCAATTTCGTTTGTGTGGAAAATGAGATTCCTCGCTGGCGGTGTCTAGCCTGGAATTAAAGGTCACCGTAAGGTTCGCAGGTTATTACAAAGTAGATTACGTGATACGGTGATAGACATTTCTGATGCTTTTATTACAATATTATTGCTATTTGCAATTGTTGAAGCAAAATGGTTTATGAGTACTGCATGAAAAATCGACATCCTAGAATATTGGTAAGGTTTATGACACGTCCGATAAATATGGTTTGGGGATGCCTGCGAACACCCCAGGTACAAAAGTGCACACTGTCACGTTTTGTAAGCAGTTCTAATTGTGCGCCCGTCTTGTCTACGTCTTGTCTACATCTGTCTGAACATCTTTTAAATATAATTATTTACCTTACTCCACAGGAATTATTTATTTAATATAACCCCTCAACAGCAATAAATTCTGTAGGTACTCCTATCGACAAGTTTTATTACTGTCGTACTGAGAGCCGATCTCTCGGTATTGTAAATCGAGAGTTTGTTTAAGCGTTGAGTGCGATACGGGACTGCGTGAAGGCACTTGGGACATAGACCAGACGGCGGGTCATAAAAATGGGAAAATACCCATCGCCGGCGAAAACTGTGCCTGCAGTCAGTCACAGCCGAAACATAGTACGATACACACCCTCTTCTTTAACCGTAGTTTTATATATCCTCGACCGCTCCGCCTTTTTGCTAAGCTTAAGATTCCTACAATTACCGACGAGGTAAAATATAAATTTAATTATTTCGTCACAATTACTATCAGACATGTCCTCTAACTCGCCTTAATCTTCGACACGGGATTATCGGATTTTGAATATTGCGATAGGTGGTAGTTAACCAGCTTCACTGACTTAACCCAGCAACAGCTTATGTTTGCAGTTAGTTCAGTGATTTACGGAATAACCCAAATATCCACTCCTGTAATACAAGCAATTATACAGCATTGTTATACCGTTGAGAAGATTGCAATGTTCGCAGAATCAAAAGCGTTGTGAAACATTAGGAACACGAAACGCGCTTGTACCACCGCGTTCTATTCAATTGGAGCAACCTGTGTTTGTATGATTACACTGCCGTGAGGATAATCAATCAAATTTTTTATCACCGTTTCTGGTATACGTAACGCTTTTATTTGTGTCGGTACGTGAAAAATACAACAGAGATGCTATAAAAGATTTAAAAATATTATAAAACTTATGCAAACAATTTTAAATATTAAAACTTGAAATAACCGTGAACATTTTGGTTGCCTGCACAAGGGTCAAGCGAGGAAAATATTAATAGTCAAACCGCAAAAAGGGAAGAAAATTAAATTAAATTTGTATAATTCATATATGTAGTTATATTGTCTTCAGGAGTATAAATTCTCATTCGTGAGGGGAAATGGGTAGACAGATAGTATTTTCAGTGAACTGAATCGTTTGAGAAGTGTTAAGCTCGCGAAGTGAAAGAAGTTTAATGCTTAAACAATAGTTGACAGGATAGTTTGTTACTTTACCGCAGTGTTGTCTATAGTCAGTCGCACTGATACCGTGTGAAAGAGGAGAAGGAGGAGGAAGTAACTAGGTTGCCGCAGAGTGACGTCACAATTGCTCTAACCCACTTTCGGTGCGGGGTCGCAGTTCGTTTATTCCCGTAATCTGCAAATATTGCTTGAAAATTACGAGTCCGATGATCGAGACGACCTGGCACCACACGCTTTTCTGCACGGGGCATGTGAAATAAAAAGGCCACATGTAAGATTCAAGCAAATTCATCAAATCTCCGCAATCTCTGCAGTCTTCGGGGATGTTTTTTATCTCACCCCTGAAAACTCTGAATCGTGATGTCTGCATATTTTTTTAATTAAAAGTACTCTCCTCTTACTGGCGTGTAAACTATATTCATCGAAATGAAATGAAAATTAGGCATGGATAAAATAATAATAGTGGTATTAATTACGATCTGTAGTAAATCACTCAATTGCAAACGAAATTTGACGTAATTTGAAGCAGTTCAAACAAAATAATTAGAAAAGTTAATAACATGAGAAATTATTAAAAGCTGGCGAAATTTCATCGAGAACAGGAAATTTCTTTCCAAGAATTATTGTACAAAATTGTTCGGTTGTAAAAACCTAAATCTGGTCAAGGCGAAGGTTTAGGCGACACGGCTCGCAAATTTACAAGGATTTAGGAAACCCTCTAATCTGGCCACCAGAAGCGGCAGCCTGCCGACCGACCAGATGAACCAGGACTCGACCCTACAATATAACAAATATTTAACAACAATAACCCCACCCTCTCGACACGACAGTCACCCCCGGAATACTCACAAAACGATACAGACACTATTATTGTAACATATCTGGTTAACTATTTTTAATACAAGTATATCGTTGTTCAACATTGTGTGATTATTCAAAATTCAATACAGTCCACTACGCATCCATCGCATCCTTCGAAAGACTTCACTGAAGATTGCAAAATTAACAGTTCGAAGTCCGCGTCATCAAACCGTCGCAAATTCAACGTCGACGCTGTGACGCGACCAAACAAAAATAAAATTTTAGACAAAACATCACAATGAATATTTTAAACTGGAAACCATATGAATGATTTTTTAGCGTTCCAAAAATAAAAGAGAACATGTACGTACTTTATTCGTTGAAACGACGCGTAGTTTGATATTTAAAAAAAAAAAAAGTGTAAAGCGCTATATAAATATTCGATATGTTTTTAAAGTGTTACAGCGATTGGAATAGCTAATAAATCTGACTTTGTTTTGTATTCATTGCAAACAGTGAAAACTAGAATTGAAACAATGGACCGTACATTATTTTGCGTATTCACGCGGAACACACGTCCAATTTTTCATCAGACATTTTCCGCGGCAGACGCGGTACAAAATGCGACGTCTTCGACACTGCACCAAAAACATAGAAAATAACTTAACCGCATGACACGAGCGGCGGGATTGTTTGATCGCGTGCCAGCTGTATCACGGCGGTCTTACTCGAATTTTCCTGCTTCCTGACCCGCCTCGTAGATTGCTGTCACGGGATTAAAGCTGTGCGACGAAAACGGCCGATTAAGCGCACCCTGAAAGATTGTCGTTAAAGTTAAGGAATCGAGTCCACGCGAACGAGAACTGGATTAGGGTTGATTGGTCGCGAGAACCGCAATTTCGCACGCGATTTACTGACCTATATCCTCGAAGTAAGCCAGAACAATACATCTTGTCTGGCCAGTGACGTGTTTCGGTATTTTCATTGCACAGTGTATTATCGGATAATTACGTTTTCTCAGCTACAAGTAGCGCAGACTTATATTATTCCTACGCTTAGAACTGCTTGTACAGAAAGCACTTTTCTCCTTAATGGGAACGCTAAAGAACATTCAGCTGGCAAAAAAGTTTTCTTGTATTTTCAATTTGTGCGGCATCCAAACATCATAACGACCTACGTAATCAAGTTTGTATAAGTGGTTTCCATTTCAATCTCGCGTGTGGTTCGATGTTGGTTATATTCAACTAATGCCTGAATTTGATCGTTGTCAACTTTCGTTGGTCTTCTAGAGCACGCAGCGCTCTTCGGTAGGAAAATTTTTCTACACGAAATTTGGCAAACCAAAATTAGTATACTCTATCATTCACAACACCCTCATAGCACACTGCACGTATTTTTTTATCCTTGCGGTAATAATACAGAATAATGTGTCAAAAATGCGCCTTACTGAAATGACGCATCGAAATGTTTACTTTCAGATTTTATTTGTATCCTCGAAGTTATTCGCGTATTTACTCGTGTATCACAATACAAAGGCCGCATTGCAAAAGAACGAAAAGACTTTTTGGTCAACCCAATATAACAATCACTGGAACAGCGATCAGCTGGTATTAGTTTGAAGCTGTATGCCTGATATTGGAGAAGCCGTGTACTCGCCACGGAACCATGGAACGCAACTGCAATATTCAGCTACGTATGCAGCTACAGACACTGGCCACGTTCAATCGAGATTAACGTGCTGATTCAATCACATGATGTGCATCATGTTGCACTACTGCTGCGGTTGATCTTCAAAAGCGTCGGCTTATCAAGTCAATCGTCCTGCCATTTGATTCCCTCGCTGATATCCGCGATACACACATACACGGAGTTACGTATATTTTCAAATGTTACTCCTGCTTCTTAAGCGAATCAAACCTGGTGAAAAGCTGTCTTTCACGACGGAGCTTTCGAGCGTCTTATCTCGCCACGTCACGAAGTTGAAGTTTGTCTCGAGACGTGCACATGAATGTTATTGCGCGACACAAACATATGTAAGGAAAATCCGCAGGAACGGTAGAAGAAAGATCGGGGATTTGTCGGCGAGGATTACCTAAAATTTTTAAAGTTCGAGGGACCTCTAAGTACCGTTATTAAGTCGCCGGTTTGCTTTCACGCTCCCTATCCACACGGCCCTTCGACCTCCTACTTCCAGCAATACACCTTCCTTTCATGGTAATCTTCGCATGGTGTTTCACCCTTTCAGCATGGCCTTCTTCCGAACGTCAGTAAACTGCAGATAAAGCGCGGCCAATTCCTCCCCACCCTGTTTCCCTGCTATTCCGCCACCTTCCAACTGCTCAATCTCGGCTTTACAGGCCGAAGTTAAGATTCCGAAGCCATAGCTGTCTAAGGTTAATCCAGCTAGGGATCTAGGAAGATCCAGCCTCACTCACTGGATCGTAAGTTCTACCCAACCAAATATTCAATGTACACCGATATGTACGAAATATTGTAACGGTGTTTGATCCTCGAGGAAATTACGTAGGAGATTCAGGGATCGATAGATGATCGAATTTAAGAGGTTAGACTATCCTGATTGGTTCAAAAAATCGATTTTTGTTTGGTTTTATAAATCGATACTTCATTGTTGTCTTAAAAATAAAATACAATTTAGCCAAAATGGAAATTATCCTAATTCGCTGAAAACGAAACGTGGTGCGCAGCCTTGCATATTCGTGCCAGAAATGCGTTTTTCTCGAAACAACGTTTTCCGACACGGTGTACGCTCTAACTTGAGTAGAACTCGATCGATTTTTATGAAATTTTGCACACGTATTTTTAAAGGCATTTCAAATTATGTGGACGGATAATTTTTCCGATACTTTAATTTTTACTCGAGTTATAAATAAATAAATGGTTACATATTCGTGTAAAAAGCGAAATTTTTTCAATTTTTTCACACAAAAATCCTACATCAGCGGATGCACAATTTAGTTTTATATAGTATTTCACCAGGCAAATTTGGTTTGAAGAATCCGTTCATCGTGAATGACGTACACCATCCAACGATGCACCTCGATTTAAACATTTTCCCTAAAAAAAAACTGCAAAAAATTCTGTATATTGTTTATACATGCCTCTACTATTAAAACAATTTTGTTTTCTAAAATGGGTTATTGTTAGATCAAAATAAATTCGTAAAAAAGGGGTAATACTTTTCGGACAGGCCAAGATAGTCTAATCCCTTAATTAATTGACCATAAATTATCGATCGCTGTTGTTAATCATCTGGTGAAATGACAAACTTGACTTATTGCTCAGCCACCTTGCAGGAATTAAACACGTACAGTACAGTGGTCGAAGGTAATGGTTTCGTAGAGTGCATCGAGCGGATAATACGGCTTCCTAATTATTTACATACTTCTTATAATAAATGTAACGGAATAATTTACTCCTCACCTTAAAACGGATAACGCGATTATTGGTTTGAACTTGTAATGCGCCAAGAATAAATACAAATTATTAGTTTATAATCAAAGATGTTTTCCACGTTTTCTAAATCAAATATGGATCAAATTTTGGAACTATAAAGTGGTTAATTTAATAATATTTTATCACATGTAGCTATTCTAACGAAAATTCAGGTTGTTATCTTTCCGTCAACGCTATCTATTCTAATTTCGTCTATTTGATCATAATGAATACTATGCATTCAATATAGGTTATTGTAAATATTTCGCTTTATTTCCATGGTAATTGTTCCCCTTTGTTATGATTACAACTTCGCGTAACGCTTGCGCTTATTAAATGTTACGGTTACTGTTACGAGTATAGCTAATTGCAAGACGGAATTAAGTATTGGGTTGCTATGCGTAATTAAACGTGAATTATAAAGTAACCAACCCTACTGTACCGCAACAGAATCTAATAATATCGTAACTCATATTGCTTTCTATCGTAATTCGTTGGATATTTTCTGTTATAATGGACATGTAGTTCGTTCGTCTTTTAAAAACTATACGTATCTATACAGGTCTCTCTGGAAAAAATGATGTCTGAACGAATCTTTTACTAAAGTAAATCCTCTTAAAGACCATGCCACCTTCTGTCAGTATATCGTTGCACTGTCACCAAAAAATCTATTTATATTCGTTATAGTCATTATTAATTCCCACTTCTACCATTCAAATGAGAATCTCCAAAAAATCGTAATGTTTTCCTCGCAATGAAAGAAAAACTCGATTGTAAAGCGTTGAAAGAATGTTAAATGAAAGATTCATGCAAAAGCAAATTAAAGATGATTATGAAACTACTTTCGCTCCGTACCCTGTATCATTTTAATTAACGCACAATTGAAATATACGCTTGCTAATAAATTTCACTAAATGTAAGCAATAAGTTATGAACAAGGCTATTTCAAGCATGGCTTATTCCTCGGAACACGCTAAAGTACATTAGACCAATTAGCTTCGAAACAGACTAACGAGTCGACATAGTGAATAGACCGTGCTCTAGTCGGTGGCATTTGTCAACATAATTTTCTCACTGACTAAGTTAGGCTACTTTACAATGAGGAGTTTGAACCGGTCTTAAACGAGGCGGAACGGACCACTTCTCAAAACTTACGCCACCTGGTCGATAAAGCCGGTGTAATTAGACAACGTACACAATGTATTGAACGGCAAACGAAACCGCAAACTTAATTATACGAAAATGTAATCGGAAAGCGGGTCATGGTTTCTAGCAGCTTCTGCCTAACCAGTTTCGTTTATGTGGAAAATGAGATTCCTGGTTCACGTTGTTGAGTCTTGAATTAAGGATCGGTATAAGGCTCGTTGATTATTTCGAGCCACGAAACGAAACACAGAATTACAAGCAATTACCGTTCAGTTTACTTTGCAAATAGTCTTAGGAAAACCATCGCCAACACATACTACGATCATCTTGCTAAAGGATTCCAACAAACGAAGATACTCACTTAAATTTAATTAACACAGATAAACATTGTCGATCGAGTCGAACGGATTCGATCTGAAATTCCTTCGTCGTAGATTTTCCACCACGACAATGCTTCAGCATTTTTGTATTTTGAATCGATCACGACGTCGGAAGTTCCTGTGCATTCGCCTGATTTGTCTTCTCGTGACTTTAGTTTATTTCCTTGAATAAAAGGAGTCACGAAAGCAACGCATTTTCAAACAGATCCCAGAAAGTGAATACCAAGTGGTGCCTCGCAAGAAATCGCGACGAAACCTCGGTCCGGCGGATTGTCGTCATAAACTTGTTCAATTACACTTGGCCGCCAGACCGAGGTACCGGTCCTCTCGCGCGTATCGTACCCCCCGTGAAGAGGTTATGTGCGCGGTGGAAATTCACGCGGTGTTAAGGCTTGCGGTTGATCTTTCGATCGTTCAAGCTTTGCCGGTTTTTACACGTGTGTGCCGGCTAATGTTCTAAGGCTTCGAAGGACCAGTTTCTTAATTGAAACACTAAGTTTTTATTTTATGTTCTATTTTCTACAACTAATTCAAGATATAAATTCTATTGCGAAGTGAGAGGTGTTTCACTTGCGAGTGGCCAAGTGTTTCTCCCGCGAGTCGCCAAGTGTTTCTCCCGCGAGTCATCAAGTGTTTTTCCCGCGAATTGCCAAGTGTTTTTCCCGCGAGTTGCCAAGTGTTTCTCCCGCGAATTGCCAAGTGTTTCTCCCGCGAGTCGCCAAGTGTTTCTCCCGCGAGTCATCAAGTGTTTCTCCCGCGAATTGCCAAGTGTTTCTCCCGCGAATTGCCAAGTGTTTCTCCGGCGAGTCGCCAAGTGTTTCTCCCGTGAGTCATCAAGTGTTTCTCCCGCGAATTGCCAAGTGTTTCTCCCGCGAGTTGCCAAGTGTTTCTCCCGCGAGTCATCAAGTGTTTCTCCCGCGAGTCACCAGTTTCTGCTGGAGTCTCTGCGGTTTCCTTCGAAGAAGACTCCTATTTTCCTAAAAACACCCTGACTGGTGATTTTTCCTTTTCTAGATCACCAATCAGTTTACTCCGGTGCATCGCAACCTCCCTCTATTTCGCCCTTAGCGCGTTATCTTAGGGAGAAAGTGTTCGGTGGACGGATGCGTGGGAATCCTGTGGAATCTCCGCTTTTCTAGGCTTTGTTAAAGTCAAGTGGCCCATCGACGTTGGCAAAAGTCGTGGGCCACTTTTCTATTTTTCCCTTCGGAGACTCCAGGATTTATTGCAGGGTCTAGTCCTAGGGACTAAGCGTACAGGGAACGCAATAAACACTTGTGGTGTTTTGAAAAAGCGATATTTGCCTGCGACGGCGACCAATTGACTCGCTGCCATAAATCCGGCTACAGGATACGCCTTAACACCTGGGAAAAACCCAAAAAAGGGGGTTTTCTAATGTTTAGCAACAATTCCTTTCCTTTGGAAGGAAGTACGTCCAACAATCTCCACCAATGAAGTCAGCACCTACACCAAAAAAACTCAGTACCTACACCCCCCAGAAGAAATCGGCCACAAATCAGCAACTGGCCGAGCTGATAAAACCAAGGACACGAAGCAGAAACGCGTCTTTCTTGGCAGTCTTAGCAGTTGGTCTTACACAAAATAGTATTTTGATAGTCCCGTCGCGATATCACCTTAAGTATCACTCTGTTGCAAATTAAAATTGTTCTTAGTATTTCACACTGAATGAATCAAGGTTTGATTAAACTCGCGTACCGGTTCGGCACTTAAGCATCGAGCATTACGTGACCCGAACACCAAGAATCACTCTGATCGGTGAAGATATCTTTAAAAAGAACTTTCTGTAAAATTAGTCTTGATCTTGAAATTGAAGGTAAACATTTTTTTAATCCTATCGTAGTCTACTCATAAATGAGACCAAAAGTCTTGAAGGAATATGTAGTATGTCCCAAAGCAACCGTTTCGTCGATAATTAATGTTAACATTTTGCCACCAGTTAGATGATTTTCTTTCATGATAGATCTACGTTTTAAACTTGACCTTTGCGTTCCGCGTTGTTTTCACAGTTTCGTTTCAGCCAGTCGCTGATTCGATCAGTATCGTTCAGTTTGCCAAGCACTTTAGCAGCTTACTAACATAACAACATGCTTATGAATGAATATGTTAATATCAAGTATAATTATAATATTTAAAAAAAATTGTATTTTATTGTTTGCAACTTATAATTTATTATTGTGTGATATAAAATCTTCGGTGACTTTCACGCTATTTCGGTTTACGACCGCCGAGTGGTCGCATGCCACTCAGGTATGAACTAGAGCTGTTACTTAAGAGATACCCGGGTACCCGGGTTACTCGTGAAATACTCGGGTAATCAGAAAGAACCCGGGTAAACAGAAATTATCCGGGTATCTCATGAGATGAGATAGCTGAGAGTAGATATCTATTATTCCTCGACTGTTTGGGTACTTAGGTATATGTATATGTATATGATACATGCAAAACAATAATAAAAGAGTGACGGCTCTGGCCGTGGACTGTCAGTCGTAAGTGACCCTTTGACGCAGGCGAGTACGTCATTTTCCTAGACGCCCTACAATTGTTTGTTTTCATTTCTTGCAATAGTAATTGCCGACAACGCCAGCGGTAGCGGCCACCGAGATTTCCACTGTCTTATGTACATATTCGAGTACTCGTGAGATACCCGGGTCGATCGGGTTATTTTCATCTACCCGGGTATCTCATGGGGACACGAATACCCGGTTAAAAGTAATAGCCCTAGTAGCAAGTCTCTTTTCTTTCACCTGGCATCTTGCGATTCGAACATACAGCACAATCTTTATGTTTGCGTTATGGATGCAAAATAATAATATGCAATTTTTTGTCTAACCGCTGTTCTTGATCCCTGGACGATGGTCATCCATTAGATCATAGATCTAACAAAAATTTTTGTCTGAATTGTTTATTACTCGTCCCTTTATTATTTTCACTGACCATAGATAGTTTTAGTGAAATACAGGCGTTGGTGATGGAATACTCTTGAAATAATTAGCACATTCGACATAGGACTTGCTGGAACGAAATGTGATGCCGATTCACACTCGACATAGAACCGCAAAGGTATAACTTGTTAAATGCTGTGTATCAGACGTAAATAAACATACCTGTACAGTCTCAAGGGAAATACTTTGAAGGTGATAATCTCACATCTGGTGAATTTTTCAAATAAAATTTTTCAATTAATTATTCTCGAGAGTTTACTGTCACCGCTTGTACATTGTCGTGCAACCCAAACTATGCTAGCGCACGTTGGAATGCAACATTAATATGAACAAGAGGTTATCCCGGAAATTTAGGAGATGTTAACGCGTAATACAACTTTGTCCGCCGTCTGGAAGAGACGAGCTGTAACAAAGTTATACACAGTCTGTCAATTTGCCGGTGCATCCAGCGATGCACCGTGTAGAACATCGTGCGCGTGGCTACGCGTATGGACTGCCATTATGCCGTAATATAGTCTCTCGAATCGGCCTTAATGCCAGATATCCCCTACGAAATTGTACAGGATTATGCTCGATAGTGCGAGGAGGAAGAGAGGAGGGGAAAAGAGAGAGAGAGAGAGAGACACAGCACCAGTTGCAAACGTTCCCTGGCCACGCTGCTACTGCAAAGCTATTAACCTCGGGCTGGCCTCTCGAAGAGACAGGACTAACGGCAGTACCAACTCTCCATTGTCCAATTCTGCCGCGATCTATTGCCTGGTCCTCAATTATAGAACCTACGCCTCCATCGTTGTTATTTCCGGTATTTCAAATCTCCTTTCGATTAGATAAAGTAGGTGCCTCCTTCGTATTTTTAGGCAAGTCTTGAAATCGAGTTTTGAAAAGTTAAACGAATCAAAATTTTTACTGTAGTGTCGTAAAGAAATTATGTTCTTACTTAATAATGTAATAATAAATAGGAATTATTTATTACTGCTACAAAAGTTGCGTACCTTGTAGGGTACGAACCCTAATAAAAGAACAACACGAACTTAACTGAATGTATTATATCGAACTTCAGCACAGTGCACCTCAACCAGAAAACAGCGGATGGTCCCTGGCCGCATTTGAACTCTGTGCCGTAAAAACACCGACTCCTCCTGTCTTATAAAAACTTCTCCTCTTCCTTTTTCGCAGCGGTCAACGTCACACACACACGCGTTACACTTACACCTATTCTAACATTAAGCCGCCACTTATATCTTACATATTGAAAATTTATGTTTAGAAAGTAAGGTAGTTATTGATTATTAACACTTTGCTGGCCGCTGATTTGTCGCATGGAATTTACGTTGCCGCCGGCGAGTTTCGCGCGGGTTCTACTGCTCGCCGACGGTGATATTTTCGCTATCCTTTGTACATGCGGTATGGTTATTATTAAAAAAGGCACTAAAATAAATAAATCTTCATCAAGAAACAATTCCACACTTGACATTATGTCTTGTGGGCACGGTGTTTGCAATCCAGACTCTTCCAGACACCTATGGAGGTCAGGTTCAAAATCAATTTCTGACCAATCATTTGGTAAAGAACTCTCTTCGTCACTATCGGAGTCACTGATTATTGGTCTTCCGTTATTTATAAATCTTCTCACAACGATATCGCTCGCACTTTTGCTATCAGTATCATCGTACACGTCTGATAACTCATCGGCATATATTTCTTCATTGCGTGACATTTTGAAGGGTATTTTATAACAGTGAATCTAAGCTTTCAAGATGCGAAGGCTGCGAAAGACCATCTGAGACTAACAGAACAAAAAGAATGTCAAGAAAAGACAATCGGGACAGTTAAAACAGAAGCATAGTGGAAACATCGTAGCCGCGCTGAACCGAAGTCACGCGTACGTGACAGCGGCCGATAACCGTTGGCGAGAAAAAGTCACGCCAGCGTGACAGCGGCCGGCAAAGTGTTAAGAAATAGTTTGTGTAAAGGGTATAGCCGGATAAGGGTGACAAAAGTACCCCTAAACCAAATTCGACTTGCGATACGTCATTCGATAGCTTATCAAAAAAGAACAATTTGTGCCAAGTTTCAACTTTGTATCTCGACTGGGGGAGTGCAAATATGAAAAATCACATGTTTGCTCAATTTCTCCTATCTTAGTGCAGGAAAATTTTTGAAAAAGATCAGAGATATTTTAGTTAACGAGGCACATATACACTTTTTTCAGATTTTTAACTTGAAAATCCAAACTATGAAAAATGTAAAAGTACATGTTATTGATACTATTATTCTGAAATTTTTTGAGACTTTTTGGTTAGGTGCGCTGTAGAAAAAAATTAAAACCCGATTCTTTCGTCGCTTCTTAATTTTACGAGAACAGTCAAAAATACACCTCACATAAGACTCCAGAATACACGTCCTTGCGAGAGGTGCGAACTCTAATTCCACCCCGTATCTCGTCATACATATATGCGTACATACATTACCAGTTTCGCGTCAGTCACAATACGTGTTATTTGTTATAGTTCAAGTGTAAATACATATAGTTACTCAAATGTTAATTCTTTTCGACATAATCGTCCCTACCTCACTAACCAGGCGTAGGAAATCCGCTGTTGGACTCTTTCTAACAACACCCTATGGAAATAATCAAGTGAAGACAAAAATGTCTCTGCGTTATTTTAAACAAAGGCACTAAGACTTCCACCAGATGTGTCTGGTGTCCGTCTTCGAGTCACGCACTGCACAATGCGATACTAAAGTAAACAGTTCCCAAGTATAAGGGGACCCCAACTTTCTTTTTGGGTGCCCAAAAACAGTCCTTTAAAACATTCAATAGCGCAAAGACGTTTCCTCTGAGTCCGTCAATAAATAGCATACTACAAAGATAAAAGATTATTTATTTTTCATAACCCATTTCCAATATCTGCTAAATCCGCGGCGCGGTAATAAGTAAGTGGAGATTTACGACCCCTGCTAGACTTCGGTCTTCACTGCGCGTCTCGTCGCAGACGCGGGCGAACACGTATTAAATATTCCACGTATAATTAACTGTCCGGTAAACAATTACGATGACCTTAATTGAAATGTATTAAGAATATGCGTTTGACAGGCAATTTACATTGCGACATTGCAACAGATAGTGTTACATGTTGTTGCACCAACACTCGCAAGATGTTGACCAAACACTTGCAAACATCATGCCTGCGTTATTGGTTATTAACCTGGGCACAATCCAAGAGGCACATCGGGTACCGGTGTCCATAGTCCAATTTCATCGCGATCTATCGTCTGATCCTCGATTGTGCCTACGTCACTGTTCTGCACCATATCCGGCATACCGTATTGTCCACGTTTATTGTGCTTGGACCGTGTTTCGCACAAACGATCCTGAATCATCTTCAATTATACGCTCCTCCTTCGATCACGTACAACCCTACTTTTACTCTGAATTTTACTTAAAGATTTTTTTACAGAATTTTTATAACCATAAATATATATCACGAACTCTGTAATTGCATTTTTCAACTTCGATATTTTCGTGTGCGAAGTCACGTTGAAGAGTAAAAACCAGGACAGTTGCTATTTTATCGCAATTTGGTCGCAATCTATTGATAAATTGTCGACTGTATTCGTCAATGGCAGTGGCATTGTACCTTTCATTTTTCAGTTAACAATTTAAGCTACGTTATCCACCGTCATTACAATTGGTCAGTTTGACAAAATTTCCTCGAATTCGTCCAACAAAGCCCTTTCATAACAGTTGGAACCTGTTACCGAGATAATACAAAATACAAAAATTTTATCGTTTAGCAATTTCAGATGTACTACTTGTAAAATGTAGTTGTAAGAAGTTTCAAAAATTTCATTTTATTAGCTGTTTCTGCAGCTGCAAACTGTCATATTTATATTTTTTATGCACATATGTATTTTGCTGTGATTTATCTGGAAATGCATAGGAAGGATATGACGTAGGGAAAAGATCGTCTGGGGAGTGCAATTACCTACGTGGCAAACTTATGTATATACAACGTGTGCGTCGGCACTGCGGAGCTATTAACCGAGTAGACACGCTTCCCGCCGTGTCCATAGTTTACTCCTGTCGCAATCTATTGCCGAACCCTCAATTATATGCATCCACGCCACCGTTCTCTGCCTGTTTCCTTTGTACCGGCTCGTTCACATTGGACACGCGGTAATCACTTGGACTTTTCATTCCATTTGAACACTGTTAAGTAATGAATAATGATGCCTTTAGAAGTCCACCCCTTTTTTTAATAGCAATTCCTCTAAAGGGTGTAAAGAGGTCGTATGAATAGCCACGATTAATATTGTTAATAGTTGTTAGTGCTCGTGGTTGTGGCGATGAACTTTCGAGCTTTGTGGATGTTTGCACGATGTTGTGCCGTCTAGATACTGGTTCGAAGGACCACCCAAATGATTGGGACTTGTAAAAACTGATCTATGGTATCGCATGATGTGAGTTTGTTGCTCCTTGGTTCTCCTTCGTGGTGGTTGAACGACTACTCGACGACTCAACTCCCCGACGTCGCGTCTCGGACGTCCGAGTGCGCCCTTAGCGCGTTGTCACCTTGGAAGGGTGGGAGACGGTCGCGAGGGGTGGGCGGAAGATTCCAAAAATCTGGAATTTCCTCCGGGTGACTAATCGGCAAGAGGACCGTTACATATTCGTGGTTTATGGTATGTTCGTAGGCTATTGAGCGCAAGGGACACAAATGACTAAAAATCTAGCAAAGCAATTTTAGTGACCCTCGGAGGAGGTAATGAGACCCGTGCAAGCAATAACCGAAAATCCTGAACTCAAAAATAACCGTTCCCGGTCGATCGTGCCATAAACCGTTTCTGCAGAAAACCTAACAGTAGTTTTGTGTTGAAAATTACTCATTCGTTTGTACGTTTGTAGGATTGTAAGTGTTCTACCTTCGTTCGTAGTTTTAAGAAACGAACGGCGAGGGCAATAAAGGAAACACCGAGGATCGACAGACAGAAACCATGCCTTGAAAAAGCGCGAGACCCATCGCGAGGCACGTTGACCGTTACGGGAAAAACTCAAGGGTAGCGTTTATGCGTAGCGGGAGAAAACGAGAAAAGTGTGTTACGAAAAAGGCAGTGTGAAAAGAGGATTTGTGGGGAGTAGAATTTGAATGAAATAGTGTGGAATGATATAATAGAACAGCGTGGTCTTATCTAGCTTTTAGTATATTATTGTTAATAAACATTTATTCCTAAAATACGCTTCCATAACCTCAATCACTCACATTCTCACATGTTTAACAATTAATTCATTGAAAATTAAATAGTGAGTGCAATCAGGCAAATTGTGTTTGTATATTCTATGTAACAATCTGACTGAATCATTTTCGGACGATTATTTTCCTTACAAATATTCTTACGGTAGAATTTTATTCTATTGTAAAATATCACGATATGAAAGGATATATGTAATTATCAGTCGAATTTTTTATTCCCAGCCACACCGAAAATATATTAAGCATGTGTACTCATCTCTGACGTTTTACCACGTATTCCTAAAGACCAACACGTTGGGAGGTACAGAGTTCTTTGATATTTTTCCGACCATGCGCCTCGAGTAATTTTTTATTTCACTCCTTTCCTATTCATCACTGCCAAGTAGACACTACAGTGATCTTATGTGGTACTCGCCCGACACGAGATGTACACTTCACGGCGTCGTATTCAGCTATGTTCACTTTAAAACTTGCAACAACTTTTTATTCTTAAAGTGGCAGTTTTACTCTTGCTCTTCCCTTTAGAACGTTTTGTTTCATCTATTTAAGGGGTTAGCCCACTCCGATGGTTTAAGAAGAATGCAATTTGTCTTTTAGCTTAATCGATAGTTTACGGTCCTAAATATAGTACTTGATTGGTTTTAGTGAGAAATTCGAATTATTTTATAAGTTTAACTGCGATTTTGTGAAGCGCGCCGAAGTGCTGTCGAGCGACTCCAAGCGACTGAGCTCACAAAAAACAAACTTTTGTTTCATGAGTAATAGGCTTCAACATCCATTATGGTTGGTAACATTAATCTTTTGAAGTGTAATTACAAGTATTTTATCCAGATGGTGGAATTATAGTAAGCCAAATGAACGCAAATGATGAGTAGCGTTTTGTTTGGATTGCACTGCGTATAGCTAATCAGTTATCATTCTGACAAATAGTTTTTTAGTAATGGCAGACACAAAATTAGCATATGATAAAAGAAAAGGTTCTAGTTCAGATAGTTTTATCTCGAAAACAAACTTCTATTTACAATTTCATTTGATACTTCTGATTTCCTTTTTATCAGAAATCATCCCTTTTTCGGTTTTAACATTAATAACTTTAATAATAACTTTAAAATGAATAACATTATCACGTAACTGAAAAGTGTTTTTATTTGCTTATCACTATACAATTCTCGAGTAGATTAAATAAGTAGTATCACTCAATATTTACGTATAAAAATCAATAGAGGAGACTGGGGCTAAAAGTGACGGAGGTACGTTGTTACAATGGTTATAACTTTAAAACGAAAAAAGATAGGATTGTGCTTTCAATTGTTTTCGCCATGTGAGTCGATCCCGCTACTCTGTCGTCCATTTTAATAGTATCTGCGACAGCGAATCTTGTGGTTATAAGCAACCACCTAGTCAGGTATAGAAATGTACATATTTGTCGTTCATTAGCTTTTCGTCTATTTCGATTATTTAACGTCCAAATAAGAAATTGTTTCGTCCTTATGGATCAAGTGACATTTAAGAACACGTTGCAATAGTTTTTACTAGACTATTTCAATACATAAGCAGAATATTCACATAAATTGCCACGGGTGTCGATCGGGGCTTTTTGTTTCGCTGATTTAGGGCTGGTTGTAACGTTTCAGCCGTGAGCAATAGTGTTTTGCCGGGCACATCAGGACACCACGTGCGCGGGGCCATTCTGACGAGTCGTGTGATCATTTTTAATATTGTTAGATTAGGTTTAGTATTAATTATATTAGGTTTAAGGTTGTTAATAAGTATAGATCTCAATAAATCAGAAATTGAAATATTTCACTGAAAAGCAACTTGTTTTTCTTTGTAACAACTTATCCTAAGGCTCTAACAACTTGCCCCGACGACGAAGTTAGAAGTGACGGTTCGCAGAGTTGCGAATAAATGGCTCCCTACGAAAAACTAATTACAATGTGTTAAATGTAAGCTCGGAATCTTAAAGTACGATAAATTTAACAACAGATTAGTTCACAGTGAAGAGAATAACTACATTATTTCTCGGTCAATTTTAAAATTGTAACTTTTATCCCCAGTCTCCTCTACTCAAATGAATACGTCTTTTCAATGCCCACGCTTTTTTTTTATAGTACTACACTGTCACCAAATAATCCGTTTATAGTAATTATTAATTCACCAGTCCTTCCGTGAAAATGAAAATATGCAGTCAACTGCAATTTTTTCCCGCACAAGCAAAGAAAAAACACTTTAATATGTAAATTACAAATATTCTTTACCAACGCAAAATTAGAGAGCTAGATTTTTATTTTACACTTCCCGACAAAATTAGGAATTGAAACACGAATTACTGGATTGAAAAAAAATGCGAACGCCATATAACCACGAAGTTGTCGTCGCTTGAGCTGACTACTGTGATAAAACGGAAAAAGAGAAATTTCCCGAATTCCCGGTCGCACGAAGTCAGCAAGGACTTACAATTACGTAGAAAGTTTTTTCTCGCTGAGACAGGAAAAAGAAGTACTAGAGTACAAAATAGACGACGTGCTTAAGGAATATCCTCGTCGGTCGTTTCACGACTATATAGATACTCTCTTGAGAAAATTGAAGCAGACGCGGACAGGTAAAGTGAGGCGTCGAAAAAGGAAGAAACGAGAAAAGATGAAGACGTCGAGACGATTCACAGTCGTTCGCGGTACATCAGACGCCGTGTTTCTGTTACGCGATAAAAAAGAGTAGCATAAAACTGTTGTTTTTATGGATCATTGCATCGGAAGGAAGTATCTAGTTGTCGGAATATTAAGCAGACACCAGAGTAGTACGATGTTTCAAATAACAGTAACTGTCTTCAGAAACTCAGTTATTTTACAAAATCAAATTTAAAGATGTAGAAAGAACTATAGAATAAAATATGGAGACGTACATCCAATACATTACAAAATAACACGGTTTTCTCTGTTTATTCGTATTATCAATATCGAGTTAGTGTGAATTCTGGAGTATAATTTTTAAGAGTATTAATTTATTTGTTGAGAACACTTTGAATAAGTGAGTTTGACCATGAAGGAAACGTTAAAGTATTGAATTTTATTTTACTTATCTACTTAAGAATTGTTACAAATTTAACTCTTCAGTATGAGTGTCAATTGTAATCTACTACAATAAATCACATGGAATACATTCTTGCTTTTATCAGCAAACACTAAAACTACCAGCCGGGGCACAATGACCCTTTAGCAACTTTCCAACAGTGAATTTTTACGTCAGTAAAGTGTCATTGAAAATTAGATTTATATCGATACATATAGAAGCACACATGTAGAAAATAAATTCGGAATGTTACGAACGATAATATCAGCAACGAACATTCACATGTTCGGACCCGACCGGGAGTTCTAGGGTTAACATAATACACACTCACTGGAAGCAGGCGTAACATAACTTCTTTGCATCTGTGGTGTGAATACTTTCGTGATTTCCGCGTAACCATAAGTATTCTCGCGCCTCATTGTTATTAACCACTGTTTAATCCTCGACAGGTATGTCAGCCGCCCGACCCTTAAATTTCTTAGCATGTAGTTCTATTGTATATATTTTTCGCCTTCGCTCGTTTCGTAGCAGCGGTAATTTTATGACACCACGGCAATCACCACCCTTCCCCACCACTGTCGAAAAATGTACTCAACCTATCCGAGGGCCTCACCCCCGCGATGCGTCCTCGCACGGAGGTGTCGTGGGACCTTTCGCGGAAGGGAACGAGAGAAGTCATCTGACCACGCCACGAGTCGCTCCTTTAAAAGTTTAGACCAAGAGCAATAGTTGTTTTGTCCTCCTAATCATGGAGGTGGTCCTTCGAAGACGAACCTATTAGATTTACTCGGCACACCACGTGCTAAAAACGACAAGGCTCGAAAATTGGTTGCAACTGCCACGAGCACATCCTAGTAACCACGGAGTAACACTATGCGGCAAGGTTTGTTCGTACCGCAGAGATTAATTACGAAAACAGTACTGAAAGTATGCATTACATAAAATCAATTTCAATATCTATTCCATTTCATTAATACGTTGACCGTAATATTAAATAATGGACTATGACAAGAAAATGGAAATCATATGTAGAAGCTATTATGCAAAAAAGCCTCGCATGCGCAAGATAGGATCGTAAACAATGTAGCAGATTAGTTCGCAGACAATGTGAATGCGTTGAAACCTTAAGTACATACGTAATCTACACGTTAAGGGGGTACATATTCCTCATTAGGGTGGGTCAAAAAATCGATTGTTTTTTTATTACATTTTCTTAAAGTTTAGTATCCAAAGAATATATTCACAAAATCTTATAGCTCAATTCGGCAAAATAACTGCAATTTCAAGAATATGATGGAAGGGATAACCGTATATTGACATTGCGCGCTGTTCCGTCGCGCAGGTACGGAACGCATGGGGTCTTCGTTGACTGGGTTTATGGCACGCTCGCACGAGAAGGTTATTTTTGAGAACAAAGACGCTTCGTAGCTCCGCGAAAGAATAAGTAATTTCTTACAGAACAATGCCTTTAGAATTTCGACTTTTTCGAGTCCTCGATAACCGAAGACGTGTCATAAACCAGGTATTCCTGAAGGGTCAATCCACACGTGCGTAGTCCTCGATAACCGAAGACGTATCATAAACCAGGTATTCCTGAAGGGTCAATCCACACGTGCGTATAACGGCACTCTCGGTCGAGGGTTGACCTGGCGGGAATTTCCGACGCGTTACCGAAGGACAGCGAAGATTCCACGCACCCGCAGGTAGGGCCCTACTCTTTCCAAGGAAAAGCGCGCTAAGGGCGCAACGGAAGGGTGGGTGACACTCAAGGGGCACGTTGATTGGTAATTTGTACTTTCGTGAAAAACCAATCAGCGTGCCTTCTTGCACTTGGCGGGGGAGTCACTTCGGACTCTAGAAAAAATCGGCGATCGAGCAGTATTCGCAAAAATTCTCTCGAGCGAACAACATACATCTCCAGCCGTTCGAGGAGACACATCAGAGCCGATCATTAGAGTCAAACGAAATCGAGACTTCACCATTTGCGCTCGACCATGTTCTACTACGTTCGAGTAGAATAGATATCCAATCAGTTATCCAAGATTAATTTGGTGGGTAACAGTCGCGACCGCGAGTTCTTTTGAACATCACTAAAGAACGCGACGCGACACCCGCTGAACTTCAAACGCGTTTTTCTCGAAACAGTGTTTTACGAATTTGCTTACATGATTTCTCAAAACTGGATTATCCGATCTCTTTCAAATTTGGCGTAGATATAAAGTAGGAGTACCTTTACCGCCCGTACCAAAATAATGTCAATATTCACAATAGTTTTTGTTTTGTGGCTTGAAGAAGTAAAAATTAAAAAAAAAACAGAGTTTGACTTCAAATAGTTGCTATTTTGACAGGACACGTTTTATATGTTTCATTTTGGTGCGGGCTATAGTCACACTCATACAGATGAAGATTATCTTTGATTTTTTCATTTCAGATGAATACAATCGTTTGAATGATGGAAGCCATCCAAAATGATACATTACGGGTAACATGAAATAACACGAATAAAATTAAAGATAAATGAATAAAAATTACACAGTATCTTTTTGAAATAATACCCCAACCTGTATACAAAACAATAAGTTTCTTGGACTATAACAATTCCATAAATTTCTCTCCTAAAGATCACCAAAAAACGACGATTCTAATGAAGAATACCCCCTTAATGAAAGAAAATAATCGTATTAAGTGCTTGTTATTATTTTCTCAAAATATTATCCTGTTTACATAATATGATCAAATACTAGAAATGTATTTTGCTATGTACACTACCGGCCAAAAGTTTGGAATCACCGAGCGTTGCAATTTACACAAAAATTTCCAGAAAAAAGTCAGCGACTTTGAGAATTTTTTATCGTTCGAATCAATTGATATGAGACAAATTGATAAAAGTAGAATTGAGATAAACTTCAGATTTATAAAAAATTAGCAGCAGATTTAATATTGATGAAAAGTGGGAGGTGATTCCAAACTTTTGGCCGGTAGTGTATGTACAGGGTGTTATAAACGACCAAATTTTGTTAATATATTTTATGAGTAATAAAATATAAACATATTAAATATGAAGGCAACGATCTACTTATTTTTATTATTCTAAATCATTGAATTCTCCTTTCCAAAAGACTGTCTTTCTTACGTAAAATACAAGCTTCCAGTCGTTGAGGCGTTGAATTTAATATCTTGAGTATTTCAAATGCATATATCTTGCTTGAATTATATTAATGCATTGTTGAATCTTTCTTGGAATATTCTTTTCTTCCTTCCTTCTATCTTTACGTATATCTGCGAATCCACTATTGTCTTCATGTATCATTATATTTTTTATAACGATTTTTGCATCTATGTTTATGTAACATTATTCTTCCATTTCTGTTCATCGAATATACTAACACAGACGATCGTTCAAGTTTGGAACATCCTGCACTCACACATACCGTGAATTAATGAAACTTACAAACCTCGCGCAGTTAAACAAATAAAACAAGAACGAAACGTCAGCAGTCGCGTATAAGCAACGGGATATAATTTGATTAATATCCAAGTATCCTGACAAAAATGACAGGGTAAATATGAACAGCTTATTTTGATCAGAGAAACGTTTCTGGCGAATCAGCAGCGCATTTGCAATTTTCTTGAATACTTTGTGCGTTCACGTCTGATGAGTAGCAAAATTTAAACTGACACGGAGAGAGGGAAAGTTTTTCGGAGGCCACAGGCACGTGAAATTAAAGGTGAAGGAGAAGTATTTTGCGGGACAAACCGTACGTTAAAGGAAAGCGAAAAAGTTTTCAGGCGTCGATCACAGTTTTTGCGCACGAAAATTCTCACGTGTGCTTGTTGCAAACAGATGATAACGTAAGGTGCAAAAATCTTGCTTTATGATCCCGAGGAAGAATCTCTTGAAGCAAAGAATTACGGTAATGAAAAAGAAACAAAATCCTGCGAAATTCATTTTTGTTTGGTAAACACGAAACAGTTTGAATTCTTTGGCACCGGTTAACGCAATAGTGAATTGAAGTAATTAAAAGTATCGAGACGAAGCGAAGAATATTTGAAAATCGTTGAACAACTAAGAGTACGTGACATAACGTCTGTAGAATCTTGCAGCAAATTAAGCTGAACGAAGAAAAATACTGTGAAAAGTGACGAGGAAAACTTCGTCAGAAGAAAGTTTGAAAAAAGTTGAAGAAAAATTACCGAGTGGAAATAGAGTGAAAAATGAGCCAGGAGCGAACAACAGGAAATACAGAGGCTAGAAGAGCAATCGCTGCCAATGTATAGTAATAACGATATTCCCTCGTACAGTTCGAAGCAATAATCCGTAGAGACGTTGACGAATACGACAAAGAATAAAAAAGCCATTTCGTAAGAGATGCCGTCTGTGTTAGTCAATGAAAAAAGTTGTAACTAGTTGGTGAAATTGTCAGCTTAACTCAGGCGCCCGTTCAGCTATAGTTATGTACTTACTTCGTATCGCCTACTCACTTTTCTCTTCGTATTCCATTGTTTTCAGATTTTCTTTTCTCTCGTTACGTATCTGCTCTCTAGTTTGTGTTCAAAGCCTTTTGAAGGAGGATTGTTGAACGTTGAATACACAGGGTGCTTCTAAAATGTTTCATTCAACCATAGCGATTGTATTGAAAGATTGTATAAAATGTCCTCCTTTATAGAGACGCTTAATTTGAAAGGCTGGAACTTGGTAAGAAACACACTTATGGCCTCATGTCATATGATATTTTTTTATTATTACAATTAGTAAAATATATTCCATAAATTGGAACACATATTTTGAAAACACTTTGTATATTTTCCAGGCATGATTTTTCGTGTACTATTTGTTCACTACTCAAAGCTAAACTCTTCCGCTTCACGAATGTTCAGATTATAAAAGGATAGATAATATTGGCTGCTATTTATTGGGCCAGTATTTAAAATAAAACATCAGTTCGTAATATAAGTGGTCAGTATTACATTTATTAATACAAAAACTGTCAGTACTTTCATTGAAATATCAGTAAACATAATAATTTGTTAGTATTTTAAATAGATGGTCAGTGTGTATAATAAAATGTCTTAACCTAACCTAATAAATAAATTTTATTCACCAAAAAGTAAATTAATTGTAACTACCGAAATAAACAAACTTGTACTGACAAAATACGATTTAATATTGACAATTAATTATTTATACTGGCCAAAATATTCATGTATACTGATTATTTATTTTAAAAAATAATAATTGAGTCTTTCAGAAGCCAAAGTGACTAACTCCGTTAAATTAAATTTATTAAATTTCTTCTATTTACGAAGAGTTAAACACCAAGCATGTGCTTTAATACTAAAATTGGAAAAATTTCAAAAAGTGGAGTTACTCATTTTGGCTACTGAGTGGCACAATTAAAAAAAATACTAACCAAATAAATAGAAGTGGATAATAGTTAAGCAAGAAATTGTAGAAGAACAAAGTAGTTTGTCAGACACCACCCAGACTAACCCAGGATTAATCGTAACTTAATAATCCAATGTTGATCGTTGCAATGACAATGAATACATTTATTATTTGTATCTACTGTGGCGACCGCCACGGGGGGCCTACGTACTTAGGCCTGGCGACTCTTGGCCCTCGAGACGAAGAATCGAGAGACGTTTTTCCAAACATCTCCGAGTTTCTTCGTCCTCGAGGACAAGAGTATTGCTTCGGCAATGCAGGCCTGCGCCCCCACTTCCTGGGACTTTCCCAGGCACGAGGCTTTTTGTCGTAGACTTTCCTTCTACGCGCATCGTGTCGCCTATACATTTTAAAATTAGTTCAAGTATTATCGGTTGAATAAATATATTTTTGTTAAGCAACTTCGCGAGTAATTATTTACACCACGTCTGTTGGCTCCCACAATGTTCATGAAGCCTGATTATATAGCAAATAACTCTTTATTTGCAACACAGTTTGTTATGTAACAGTAACGCAATGTAACTGAGTTCTAAAATGTTAACTGTGTGCGAGTCCAATGTCCTGAGGTTCAAAATTCGTGTAATCGTTCGTACCGGAGTTCAGATTCTATGTTTCACTAATGTGTTCTTACAACAATGTCCCTTTTTTCTATCACTCCAGTCCCTTTATACGGTTTTTGTCCGTCCATTTGGGTCCCTTGACGGGGGTGAGATTTTCAAATCTCCCAATCAAGTTAGGGCCTTGGTCGACGCCCGACGCCAACCGCTCACCCTTAGGGAAGAGGTGTTCTGGGTGAGGTACGCGTCACCTGAGCTTCTGGGGAAAACCCAGGGTAACGGTACCGCTCGCTCGCTCGCATGTGCCTCAGCTCGCGTGGGTTTATGATACGTCAATTGCTATTGAGATGCACGAAGAAACTCCAAATTCTCCGCTTTTATGAGCGGTTTGGAGCCCTCCTGGCAATAAGGAATAACTAGCAAACGAAACCATTAAACGCGTATTCAAACCTTAATCTCAAAAATAGCAGAGTCGCGACCGTATCGTAAACCTGGTCTAAACTTAAGTATCCTTAGCAACGTCACTTCCAAACTACCAACTTTCAAATTACAATATACAACAGAGTATTCTATTAGTAGAACTCACGTTTTACATAACAATATATTCCTACAGGTGTAAATATCCAAAACTAACAATTACATAATATGATAATTACTTCTTTTCTTGTTTATCATTCACAGCTAAACAAACTCGTACAGCAGTGCACCTTACAACGAGGTGTAGAAGTAGAACGACATAAGCTGTAGAAAAATGAAGTAGACACAAGGCAATAGGAGGAACAGAGGCAAATAAATTATGCGAGAGTCTCTTACATGCGATAATCTTCGAGGAGGAGGAAATAGAAGGGAAAGGAGTACGAAGCAAGGGAACAAGTAAAGTGAAAGAGCAGCCCTTGTGGAAGACCTTCGATGAAATTTATTCATAGCCGAGAAATTGTCGTCTTCCATGCACCCCTACCTTCTGCCTACGATTAGCCACGCCCAACCCCTTCCCTTTCTACCCTTGAGAGCCTCGATTTTTTACGCCGATGTCCCAGGGGTGACGGAATAATAAACGGGCGGCTACGTTTATAAACTCCCTGTCAGGAACGGGGGAAAGTTTCGAGCGAATGTCCCTCGTTGCCCCGCGAAATTATGAATGGCCGCCGAGGCTTCGAAGCATAATCTATTTTCACCTTTGAAAACAGGTGAATGATTGAAAAATTATGCCTACACGTAATATTCACGAGATAAAATAACTTGTTGTGATGAATTTTATAGTTTCCCTTATTTGGACTTCCCAGAATGGTAAAAACAAAAAATACAGAATACGAGAGTAAATCAATAACATATGAAATTTATTAAGATATTAATAGATACAGGTAACCCTCGTATAACACGGTTGTTAGGTTCCTAAAAAATGGCGTGTTATGCGAATCAGTGTTATATGAAACTAAGAACTAGTACAAAAAAGGGGTTCGGTTCTAAAAATGAAAAAAAAAACAACATACTATTATATCTTTATTAAAGCCATTTTCACCAAAAGTATAACATGTTAATATGTATTAAATAAAAATAATATGTACTTTTTAATTTCCATGAGACATAGTTCATGGCTGCAAATTAATTGACAAAAATGGGAAACATAATTACCATTTCTTTAAAAAAGGTTGAATAATATTAATTTCAAATGAAATATCTTTGATTTCTAAAAGCTCTTATTATGTTCCATATTATTCGAGTATTTCCCTAATTCTTAAACCGTGTTCCAGGATGCCGTGTTGCACGAGGGTTTTCCCCAATTCGCGAACCGTGTTAGAGCGACACCGTGTAATAAAAGTGACCTGTTATACGGGTGTCGCCTGCAGATATTTCTGCATTTTTATTCAACGACTTTGAACACATTTGATCCATCGATGCACAAGCTTCGTTACGAATTGTAAATAAAATGTTTTTGGTTGAAAGTTAAACGAAGCGTGCACCGCTTTCCTCAGTTGTTCATCGGTGGAAAAACACGGTCTTTCATGACTGTTTTGAGTGGTTCAAACAGGCGGTAATCTGAAAGAGCGAGGCCAGGACTATAGAAGGGATGTTCTAACGTCTCAAAATTCAGTTTTTCGAGAGTTTCAACAGTTAATACGGCGGAACTATTCTATTCTTCCTTGATGCACACTAATTACAGAGCGGTCATGTTAATGTCTCCAAAACAAACGACAGAAGTGTGCTATTAAGGTAAATTTTCGAATCGAGATAGGGCGAGTGACATCTAACGATGCAGTAAAATGTTATTCCGGATAACTGTTGACTTACATTCGTATATTTCTAACAAACTGTACAATAATAAAATGTTGCATCCTTCAAAACTCAGAAACTTGATTCATTCGTAAACCAATCACAAATAGATTTTTCAGCTGAATCGTCCAATCAGAATTAACGTTGAACTCGCCTTGCATCCGAATTATAGAAATACACTTCGTTAGCATGAAATTGACGAGAATAGTTTGATGGCTAGCTAAAAAGCAACGGCGGTGTTATACAGTTAAATCAAGGAGTTTGGATCTGTCTCGGCATTAAAGAGGAAAATAACTTTCGTCATACGGAATTAAATCGCAGAAGATAGGATTAGACGGTTGGTCCATTAGTCGAATAAATGGAAAGTCGAGCTTCTCCCCCCCTTTCCCTGCTACATTCGTCTTTGTCGCCGTTTTGTCTCTCTTTAACAAGCGAATAACGTAAATTGCCTCTTCTCGCGTAGAAGAATCCGCCAAGCTCTGACTCAATCCGCAGGATGGAACAATTAACTCGGTTGAATTGTCCGTTAAAAGGTCTTGACACTGAAAGTTCAGGGTGATCTCCCTTTTAACCGTCAACTCTAGATATTCGCGGCACACTCGAGCGAAAGATCCCTTTCGCCGGTATCTCTTCTCTAGATTGTGCTGTCTCGCATTTATTCGATACAGATGATTGTTAACTTTACAACGTGTAGGAATACGATCCACGATATTTGGCTACTTAGATTATGCTGAAGCATCAAAATTAATTCAATAAATGTTAAGGATACTTAAGTTTAGACCAGGTTTACGATACGGACGCGACTCTACTATTTTTGAGATTAAGGTTCGAATACGCGTTTAATGTTTCGTTCGTTAGTTATTCCTTATTGCCAGGAGGGCTCCAAACCTCTCATAAAAGCAGAGAATTTGGAGTTTCTTCGTGCATCTCAATAGCAATTGACGTATCATAACCCCGCGCGAGCTGAGGCATATACTCACGAGCGAGCGGTACCGTTACCCTGGGTTTAACTTTGAACTTCAGGACATTGGACTCGCACACATTTAACATTTAAGAACTTAGTTACATTGCATTACTGTTACATAACAAACTGTGTTGCAAATAAAGAGTTATTTGCTATATAATCAGGCTTCACGAATGTTGTGGGAGCCAACAGGTACTGTAAACAGGCTATGCGTAGATTTGAATTAAATGTGGATTTTCACCCTCAATTACTATTACTTTGTCTCATTTTCATTCCTCAGAAAGGAATACGAGACGCATATTAATAATAGCACATTAATTGAATGTGTGAGAAGAAGAAGGAAAAGATTTCATTGGAAAAAAAAATTGATATAGCTGTTTATTTGGTAAAATCATTTTACAATTGCCGCTTGGGAATTGTTACTACGGTTTTGAAGGAATACTTCATAATAGAAAGTTCTTTGTTTTAATCATTAGTTTAGTTGCAAATCAGTTCTTTTTTAATTTCTCGAAAATCAGATCCACTTTTCCATTCCACCATTCCAATCCACCATCCATTTTTCGTCCACTGTATGGTAATGAATTATAGTCTCGTTAGATTTGTTAAGACAGGTCGTTTTATGTTAATTCTTTTTTGTTGAAATTTCTATATTTGTAAAAAACAACGCGCGGTTTCTTAAGGTTAGGTTTAATGCTAAATATAATTACAGTGGAAATCTGTAGTCTAGTTAATAGACGGTTAATATGTGATGATATATATGGGATCTTGAAGTTGACTGTGTGAAAAGAATACTGTATTTAAAAGGTCTTGGGGCGCTTCTGAGCGTGGGTGCGTATTTGCGCGTCGGTACTGAACTGACTTTTTCTGCCTTCGAGTCCGCGAGCCAGCAAGGGATGCAATAAACTTCAGGTCAAACACGCTCCCCGCTTACGCGCGGAAAGAAGCTTATATGCGCATCGTATCGATGAATTCCAACACTTTTGTTATTAATTTACTTATCGGCGATACTCTACGTCTTCAAAATCAAAATCGCATTTGCATTAGAAATTATATTAAGAACTTGAGGCTGCAGTATTTTTTCCGTAAATCTTCTAATTAAAGCGTCGAATTAAACCTTTATTTGCACATATAAATACATTAAAACTTAAATTGTAAATGTATATTACTACTTGAACTAACCTGATCGTTTGTAATCTCTCATTCATCTTCATTTGTCAACTTTACCGTTTTAAAATTTGAAACGTGAAATCCGAGATATCTCATGATTCAGTGCACAGTGTGCTAGGATATAGTCACATCTGTTACGAGTAAAACGAGTTAATCCCTCTTTTGAAACTCGATGATACACAGCTAATGAACGTCATTGATCGGTGAACGCGTCAGTTGACAAGTTAATTTAAAGGGTATTAAGCCTGAAGTTGTAAGATTATCCTACAAAATAAACTCGACAAAACACCATCGAACAACAAAATGTTCCCCCTGATTAAACAGATCGTAAATACTAATTACACGGAAATCCGGAAGAAATAAGCTCATGTTGGTTGCCGTAATGCGTTTCTTCGTCGATACTTTCAGTGCACCGAAGAACGAATACCTCGAAGACAAGCAATTTCCTCGGTGCTCTCGCTCCTTCGAGTTTTCGTCTGCCTTTTCCACGCCTCCGATCTGACGCAAACGACGCTTTTGGGGTAACATCTCTTACACATTGACAATCTCAAGTGTGGCCAGAATCCTCTGGAAGTCCATATATCTTGTTGATGGATGCTGCTAGGCTAGGGTTCGACGATTGTACGATTTACTCCGCTCCTACTCTCTTCCTCTTTGCTTGCTTCTCCTCCACGCTAGACCACTTTGGTTATCCTTCAGATTTTGCTCCTGTGCTGTATATTGTACGCGCCCATCGCTGAGTTTGCATTCCCATTCAGGCAAATTGTTCTGAGATTCGGTATATACGCAACCGCTGGCGTAAAGAAATACGCCAGAGACGAACGATTCCTTATTTTATCCTCGAATACTTCCCCTTGGTAAATTCTAATTCCTTGTGACCTAATATAAATTTAACTTAGACATTTCCTGGTAAAATTGGTGATTCTATTTATTTCTACTATTAGAATCTTCTAAGAAATATTCCAAACCTAAAATTTAAAATTCCAATTAAATTGCGCGTAACAACTTTGCAGTCATTAAGAAATTATGATAATACCACTGTTTCCTCACTATTTAAATGAAGTATCAACCAAGTGCTCCTTTAATGCTATTGAAACACTTCAAACAAAACCGGAATACACAATTTGAACTTGATCAAAATATTTTATCTTACAGTTACTACGATTACACTTCAGTTACAATAAAACGAATATTGAGGAGCTCTCTAGAAGAGAGACCTATAGGTCTATCTATGGGCACTTTCAATATTCGATATTCCATCAATAAAGGTCAGTATTCAAAAAGTTTCAATATTCCATCAATAAAGTTCAGGGTAGCACCTTTGTTGAATCGTGTATAGTTGGTCTATGGACTAAACTAAAACTTCGAACGTAATTTACTCAATTCGATTATTTCGTCCCTTTCTTCAAAAAGCCTCAATTATGATATTTTTCCTCTATTATGACAGTAAGATCACTACTTCATCCCTATTGAAATAGAATACCGATCGAACGTTCTTCGAATATCTACTATTAAAGCATTCGAATTAAAAAGGAAGAGTGCATAATCTAAACTCCATTCAACGGAGTTACTACTATTTATCAAAAAATTATAAAATTATAAGGTTAACCACAGATCACCGCAAACAAAATTCCATGTCGTAAAATAGCATGTGCACCACGCACTGGGCAATTTTCCGCAATATTAAGTAACTGCCGTCGTAAAGAAACTCCACGGAAATACCTTTTCGGTTCGATATGAAAACAGAGAATCTTCTCGACGCGTGATAAAAGGAAAGTCGTGCGCGGAAGTCCGTAAGAATGTTCATCGACATGGCCGGAATCTGACGCAAAGAAGCAGAGACTGGAACCGTGGCCCGTGAGATAGCAACGAAGCTGAAAAGGATGCAGAGAAGCTAGCGGAATCATGAGAGCGACTTAACTCGGCCAACAGCCCTCTGGCTGCAACCCTGCGGCCCATGGCTGTTCTAAACGCCGGTGGAAGATATTTACCGGCTGCGGACGTTGAGGATTGTGCAGGTCAGATACCGGGGCCGAAGCGGGTTACCGAGAAACGTAGTGGCCTGGATTATCTGGATCTTTACGACGTTACTTTTTGGCGAAGCCCGAGGGGAACAGAGATACCACAGTAACCCACGACGACATCGACGAACTGGCTACGGAGTTCGGCAAGCAGAAAATGTTATACCAAGTACTTTTATCCGACGAGTTCCTGTTCCGAGGCTGCCTGGTACAGTGGTCAAAAGATTTGACCACGCTTGTTCATAAGTTCTACAGGAAAAACTGGCCTCTTATACGCGCCAGAACTGCCACTGCGACCCGAGTATGGTCGAGTTTTGCCGTGTCGCGCTTTCACGATAAATTAATGTCCAGAGATGTCACTGATTAAAAGAATAACCGAGTTGTGGATTAACGTAGATGGATTTACACGACTGGATTCTTCAATTCGACTTCTTAACGAGTTCTATATGTTTATGTTTCACTTCTTAATGAGTTCTATATGTTGTGTGTTCTGTGCGTGTTGTCAATGAGATGTATGTCCGTCTACCTTTTTCTTTAACGGAAATTGTGGTGTTGTAATTAGTCTGTGACTGTGCTCTTTTCTTATTGGTAGTTGATTTCGGTAGTACATGTGTCGGTGATTTTGCGGATGGAGGTATGTGGTGTGAAAATTTGTCTAGGCTTACTGATAGGAAAATTGTGTGTCGTGTCGTGTGGTGTTCGCTATTTTATAAACTACGTGTGTGTTGTGATTGGTGGTGTGAAAACTGTCATAGGTGGTGAAAGTGTGTAGTGATTGGTTTTTTCGGTGTGTTTGGGGTATGTCTGGTGGTGGTGTGAAAGTGGGGAATTTGTTCGTGTCGTGTAGTGTTCGCTATTTTATAAACTACGTGTGTGTTGTAATTGGTGGTGTGAAAACTGTCATAGGTGGTGAAAGTGTGTAGTGATTGGTTTTTTCGGTATGTTTGGGGTATGTCTGGTGGTGGTGTGAAAGTGGGGAATTTGTTCTCACATTTGTTATATTGCTTGTTGGAGGTCTGTTTACGATCTTAGTGCATGTGGTGTCCAGGTGTGAGAGTGGTCGAATTTTTGGTGTAATAAAGTAATTTGCCCATGCCGGCTAAGACCTCGCTTTTTAGAAGGTGCTGTCTATTGAAAATAGCGATGTTATTGTTCGGCTCGTCGGTACGGCCGAACAACCCAAGCGGCGTCTATTACGCATGTGACACTTCCTTAAGTTGAAAAGTGCTATATTCAACTGTGAATTCTTCTAGTCTTCTTCTTCTTATTCTGTAATTTTGCGGAGTAACACCCTACCTTAAGTTGAAAAGTGCTACATTCAACTGTGAATTCTTCTAGTCTTCTTCTTCTTATTCTGTAATTTTGCGGAGTAACACCCTAATACTTTATGTGTATTTTACGTCGAGTGTGTCTAACATGTTTTCTAAGTTCTGCATGTTGTTCACATTAGGTTTACTTTTTGTTGGTTAGTTTCTATTGCTATTTCGTCCGCGTTTAGAAAGTCGAATCTATTTACTGTGCCAATAAGTATTTCAGTACTGCAAAGTCAACTTTCTTTTTTTCTTATTGTCATTTTCAGTGGATCTACTTTGGATCTTTCTGGCACAATCGTGTATTGACGACTCGTTTTAGTTGCTTCATTGCCTGTTGATTTTCTTGTCTCATTTATGAATACTTCTTAATTATCCTGGAAGTTTGTTTTAGTTGTAGCTAGTGGCTGGTTTGTTGAACCAGATGCATAATTATTAATGTTCATGGTCGTATCTTGCCGTTTGCGTTTCGTTATTTAGATTTGCGTATTATATTTCCATGTTGTTTTGGACTGAGGTGTATAAATTCTGTATCCTGTCCATGTTTATCCGTTACCACATAAGCACGTAATTTGTACACTTAACTACATGGAGGGGTGCCTTACGTTTGTGTGTATATATTGCTCTATTTCTATTGTAGTAACAGACTCTAGTTCACTGGTGGATCAGGATTTTGATTTCAAGTATACGACTCGCCTGTTCGGCTGCTGATACGCAACTATTTATAACATAATCTTTTAAGTAAATTACGAAGTCTTGTTTTATTATTTAAATAATATTGTACTATGTCGAAAACAAAACCTAATATACAAAAAATTTCATTCTACAATTTCCACTTATTTCTGTGCCTTCTGATAGTTCTTGTGTTGATTACAACAAAATATACAAAATACATGAGAGTAACATTATAATCTTCTGAAGTACAGGTAACCCCCGTGTAACATGGTTATTAGGTTCCTAAAAAATGGCTTGTCATGCGAATCCGTGTTATACGAAACAAAGAACTAGTACAAAAAAGGGGGTTAGGTTCCAAAAATGAAAAAGAATAGACTATTGTGTTTTTATAATTAAGAGAAATATCTTTATTAAAGAAAAGATTGAATAATACTCACCCGAAAATTTTTAATCTACGTATAATATAGTAAAAAGGAAAACACAAAGTTTAAAAATGTATGTACTTAATACTCCACGAACAAAATGAATTTAAAATTCTAATAAATCCTAAAATTCTGCAGTCAGATCCGATACGACATCCACGCTTGAATGAAAAATTTCAAATGAGATACCTTTGCTCTTAAAAGCTTTTATTATGTTCCGTGTTATTCGGGGATTTCCCTGATTTCAAACGAAATATTTTTTGCTTTTAAAAGCTCTTATCATATTCCATATTCTTCGGGTATTTCCCTAATTCTCAAACCGTGTTATACGGCGGTTACCTGTATACAAATAACGACACTAATCCACAGAGAAATGTACCATAGTATGGTTAGTAAGATTGTAACGTTACTCCCACATATTTTGCATATTTTATTAGTCATTTCAAGAGCCAATTCCAAGCATGAATTTTCCATAGTTTTTCCTATTACACGATTCGAATATCATATTGTATTCCCACGTTATCAACTTTGTAGTAAATGCCAACGTGGCACAAAAATGTTCACCCATTACCGACATCTGTTCTTAACGAAACAAAACTCAGCAAGACCAGACAAGTAAAACGAAATATAAAACGCGTACAACTCGAGGATCACCAAGATCTTCAACTTGGTAATAAGAACAGGTGTATTCGTTACGACGAACTGGGATAACGTCGGGATTTTAATAAACCAACCTTTGCGTTTTCGTACTTGCTCGCGGAGAAAAAAGCAGCGAGGAAAACAGCCTCGGCCACTCACAAAGGGATCCGATGCTTACAAGGCACTAGATTAAAAAGCGGGAAACAAATGAGAATCGCTTCCGGCGGATTGTCTGCATCCAGATAGCTGTTTACGCTCGATAATACCTCTGGGCCGCTTTTTCTATCCCCCTTTATGCTGGATGCTTCAAATTGTTGGCTGTCTTTCCGATGGTCAGCTGTGATAACTATGTCGAGAGTTGGTTAATTGAATGCAGGACGCGACAAACGGATATGAAGCAAACGTAAGGTCTGTCTGAAAGTTCTACCGTTTTTTCGATCGATGTTTATCCTGGTCTGTAACGTTGTTTAAAATCGTTCTTTTACATTCCCAATTAGTCTGACTTTTAGCATCCTGAAGTACAAAGGTAATCTGAATATGGGTGCAAGACAGCTGAAAGTTTAACAGTAAACATGTCCGTGGAGAAGATATAGTTGGGACACTACATCCTTTACGAATACCTGAGAAGAAGTAACGCTTCTGTCGCGGCAGAAAACTTGTACACCGTTTTTGGAGACGATATCGCAAATGTTATAACAGTGAAGAGGTTGTTTGCAAAGTTCAGAAGTAGGGATTTATGCTATGAAAATGAATTTTGTTTAGGAAGACTTTCGAAGCTTTTTATGCAAGAGGAATTGATAAAATAAATTTATTACATCGCAAATTAAAAAAGAAAGTAAATATATTATAACATAAGTTAAATAAAGGGCACAGAACAAGACAGAACCTTCTAACAGATCTAGTCCAATTTTTTGATACCAGACTTTGTTTATTCACTGTTTGTTGTTCGTTTAACGAGGAGAACGTGCAATTTCCTTTTCGTAATGAACTTTCAGAATCAACAAATTTGCACAGCGAGGTGATGTAGCTCGTCGATTTATCGGGCACGATAAGAAACATGTTTTGTTTTTCTCCCGTAGAAATCGACATATCCAGCGAAATTGCACCCTCACCAAAGAATTACGAAACTCAGCAAAGAGAGGCATCAAAACAAGTTATCAGCTTTGCTCCCAGTGTCGATTTATCGACGTACCACCTTATTGCGGTGCCCTGTGCCCATAAATCACCGCTGATCAACGATCTAGTCACCGGCAAAAACTATAAAACAAAAGTTCTTCATGAAAGGATCATTGTTGCTTGAAAGCAATTGCATTGCTTATCTGAGCTTCAAATTTAATTTTCCTCGCATTTCCAGATTTAATTTTAGATTAATTTTATTAACGGCTCTTGCGTTGCAAAACACGCCACGTAAGAATATACTACAATGTAGACAACTTACGTGTTCAGTGAAAATAATTTATTGAAAAAATTGACATTTTGTTACTGTACCTGTTTGTTATACTAACAGCATTTGTTCAACTTGTGTTCAAAACAACAATCACCGACAGTGTAATTCTATTATTTGCTTGAAATAGGTAATTACAAAAAGGTTATCCATGGGTACAAAGTTCTTTCTTGCATTCCAGTCATTATTTCTAATCAAGAATTCTATCGATTGTAGTCTAAACGTTATTCCACTTGTTTTGTTTAATGCAACATACTCTACTCTAGTATACCATTCGGAAACGTAGAAAAGGTTTAAAATTGAATCGAAAATTTTATAGTCTCAAAGGTTGAATAATTCTTTTGTCAGAATATCGAACTTTGACTTTGACTCAGATGAAAAACTAATCATCTAAAAAGTCATCTAGTAAACTAATCCTAACTTCTCAAAAGAACTCAAGTCGATTAGTCCAATTTTAAAAAAGTTATTCTGTTTTAAAGGGGGTTCAAATACTTCCGTGACCGACTGTATGTATTGAAACATCTGAAGGCCGCAATGTAACATTTATAAGAATCGGTATACATATTTGATTGTTTAGACGTACATATGTATTGCGTTCATGAGAATGTCAACACTATAACTACCGTGACCATAAGTCCTTTATAAGAATCTTTTATTCTCAACAGTATGTAACTTGAAAAAAATTAAAATAATGTACAATAATTACTTTTTTGCTCGTTTTTTTCTGGTGCCTAATTAGAGTATAAACTTTACGTTATAAAAAACTGATTTGTTCAATAAAACCATTTTTTGACATTCCTTGCTGTTAGGTTTTCTGTAGAAACGGTTTTTGGCACGATCGACCGGGAACGATTATTTTTGAGTTCAGGATTTTCGTTTATTGCTTGCACGGGTGAAAAACTGATTTGTTCAATAAAACCATTTTTTGACATTCCTTGCTGTTAGGTTTTCTGTAGAAACGGTTTATGGCACGATCGACCGGGAACGATTATTTTTGAGTTCAGGATTTTCGTTTATTGCTTGCGCGGGTCTAATTACATCCTGCGAATTTGTGTCCCTCGCGCTCAATAGCCTACGAACATACCATAAACCACGAATTTCCGAACGGCACATCTGAATGTAACGGTCCGCTTGCCGATTAGTCACCCGGAGGAAATTCCAGATTTTTGGAACCATTCGCCCACCCCTCGCGACCGTCTCCCACCTTTCCATGGTGACAGCGCGCTAAGGGTGCACTGGAAGGGCGGTAAGGACGATACTAGACACGCTGATTGGCAAATGCAATCGTTAACCATTAACCAATCAGCGTGTCCCAACAAAAATCCCTCTCACGGACGTCCGAGACGCGACGTCGAAGAGTGAGTCGTCGAGTAGTCGTTCAACCACCACGAACAAGGAGAACTAAGGAGCAACCCGCTGACATCACGCGATACCATAGATCAGTTTTTACAAGTCCCAATCATTTGGGTGGTCCTTCGACGTCCCAATCATTTGGATGGTCCTTCGAACCAGTATCTAGACGGCACAACATCGTGCAAATATCCACAAAGCTCGAAAGTTCATCGCCACAACCACGGGCATTAACACTTGCGTTTCCCCTTACTCTTCAAATGGTTTTGTAAGAAAGAATAATCGATTTGATTTTTTTTAATCAATCAAGGTAATCTGGTTAGTAATCACATCAAGTAATCTTCACTTCTTAAAGCAGAATCTGGAACAATGTTCTGCTCGTGCTTCACATCAAAACGGACTGTTTCCGAGTTCACAGAAGGAAAGAATAGAGAAACCAGAAGGGTTTTCGCCAATTTCCTGTGAACGAGATATGCCTACTTGCCCCAAATGCAAATTTCCCGGTGCTAATTAACTATTCGGACAGGGAGGCCTAGAGTGAAACGACGACCAAGGGTGAAGTTAACTGGATAGTGGGTAGGAAAAGGGGTTAGCTGCTGAAATAGCGTCCACGAATACTCCGCGCACCGCGCCAAAAGAGGGAATTCATAATTGCTCGGCCGGCGTTTGTTCAACCTGTACGTTCTCAACTTTGCCGGTAACGACTTAATTAGATGCGGCTGTACCCTACGTGGCCTTTGCTGCCTGTTAAACGCATTCGTCAGCTTGACGAAATTTCGCGAATGATTAAATTCGATTGTTGCATTTCAACCTATACCGTCAAACCATTGCACAAGATGTTAAACAAATGTTAAACAGTCAAACTTCACCAAAATACAACCGAGCAGTAGAAGTGAGAAGAAAATGTGGACATTGTTAAAAAATGTAGGGATTATTTTGAGGTACATCCCACGTAAGTGGTTTGAAGATATTCAAGTGATTTTAATAACAATGTTTACTAACTCAATTAATAAATGTACTCGCTGGTTAGTCACAATATTATTCTCACGTTCGTCTCTGAAAATAGTCTACTTTCTTACTAACTCGCGCACGTATTTTTCACGCTATACATATATCCTTGCACCCTCGCATTCTCTCTCACTCTATTACTTTATTCGTCTCACTCATTTCAGACATTCTAAGACATTTTGTCACGTTCGCTCAATTCCTTGGGTGGCCACACATTCTTTGTTCACACCATAATCTCAAGCAGCCTGTTCCAAACACTCTTCTTTCGCACTTTGTGATTGCCAACCGAATCTAAAGTACACCTTTCTGATATTACTCTTGTTTTCTGCAACTTTTTCGCATATTATTCATCCAAACTTTAAGTTGTACCATTATGTGTTAGTCATCAATACCACCAGCCTTAGGCCGTAAGTTATACATAGGGAAATAATTTAGTATAACATTTCAAGTAGTTTTCGTACAACCGAAGAACCTCAATGTTAGGGCTTGCGGTTGATCTTTCGATCGTTCAATCGTTGCCGGTTTTTGCACATGTGTGCCGGCTAATGGTCTAAAGCTACGAAGGACCAGTTTCTTGATTGAAACACTAAGTTTTATTTTGTCTTCTATGTTCTAAACTAATTCGAGGTCTAGAGTCTACTCTGCGAGATGTAAAGTCTTTCTGTCGGAGTCTCCGCGGTTTCCCTCGACGGAGACTCCCGTCTTTCTCAAAACACCCTGACTGGTAGTTTTTCCTTTCCTAAAATCACCAATCAGTTTATTCCGGTGCATCGCAATCTCTCTCCATTTCGCCCTTAGCGCGTTATCTTAGGGTGGGGTGTACAATGACCGGAGAAAGTGTTTGGTGGACGGATGCGTGGGAATCCTGTGGAATCTCCGCTTTTCTAAACTTCGTTAAAGTCAAGTGGCCCATCGCTTTTCTATTTTTCCCTTCGGAGACTCCAGGATTTATTGCAGGGTCTAGTCCTAGGGACTAAGCGTGCAGGGAACGCAATAAACACTTGCGTTTTGAGGAAACGATATTTGCCTGCGACGGCGACCACTTGACTCGCTGCCATTAATCCGGCTACAGGATACGCCTTACATTAAATGTTTTATTCTCTAAGTTGTTTTTGGCATCCAAACGCGTCACGTAAAGTATAAAAATTTGTATCTGTGAGCCTCGAAGAAGTGTTAAATCCGGGGATTTAGCGATTTCAAAGTGCTCATGCGTCGATCGTTACAAGCATCCCTCGATCACACTTGACACTTTAGCATACTTTGACTCGTTATATGTATATTGTGTCGTAAACGCAACCGTTAAGAACTTCACAACACAGACGACCAGACCTGCTATTTTTGAGAGCTTCTTAATTAAGATTCTTTTGTGTTTAATTTTCTTTTCGAAGCGATGCCGAGGTCTAGAAAGTTTTTTATGGACGTAGAAACTTGACGCTTCTGCGTGCCATACGCCTTCCTGGTGCTCGTACATTTTACAACAGCAATTGACGTGTCGTAAAGCTACTGCACACACATACACAAATTTCAGTCCCGTTAGAATTGACCATCCCTTGGGCCTCACACCCCCGCCTCGACGCCATATTACCACCCTGCCAACTGGGGAAATCTAGGGTGGGCGGTGAATCCGTGGCTCATGGAAGACAGCCCAATAGGATGGGGACACCCACTCGCTACCATAGGACACCCCCACACGACATTTTTTGTACATACATTCTAAGCCACTCAGACGCGAAATCAAAGTCCGTCAAAACACGCAAAGGTTCCAAATTATACACATAATTCACACTAGTTCACTCCTTTCACTTATTTAACATTCAAACTACTCACACAATATTAAGTTGGCGTGTGAAAGACGCGAAACCCTGTATTCGGTAAAAATAAGATCCGCGTCATAACATTCATACCAAACTTCCATTCCCACAAAAAGTTCCAAGACAAACTCGTTTTTCGATTAACGACTACTAATATTACTTGTACGAGTGAATTATATAATGTGGTATCAAAATAATGGATATATTCTTGTGAATATAAACATATGCAGAGAATCAATTATGCATTTATAACATAAATTCGCAGAGAACTAAACTTCACTTTTCATCGACATCGAAATAAAGTGGAACGTCAACTATAACTATTTCCCTCCTCTTTTTAATTGTATGTGTTTAAGGAAACATTTTTCGACACATATTTGCGTAACATTTTATTCTTACTTCCATTTATGGAACACACTTACAATTTGATTGTTTAATTTAAAGATGACCTGTATTACGCATAGCAATGATGAAAAACGATCAGACGTGGTATATTATACACACGATACAGTGCAAATACATGAATACGATAGCATAGATGATACTAAAAAATTAATGTACAGTTACGTATTAGCAACACGTATTCCCAATAGAATGGAAGGTGTGTAAATAAGAACGGTGCCGTAGAAGACAAATAAAAGAATGCACGTACATTTCAGTATTCACATATGATACATGATACATGTGGTATATTTATTTGAGCACATACCTACATGTACTTTCCATGCATAATGCATTAAACTATCAGGGCTATGTATGAGATCGATTTATAAAAATATCTGACACCAATAAAGCAACTGTTGGCTTAAACTTGCCGAATCCTCAAGCCAGTCAATTAAGCAACGTTAAAATGCTACCCCTAACCATTCCAAAATCAGCACCAACACAGATTTGCGTTAACCAACCAAGTCACGGTTGAGTCACTAAGTTCATAAAAATGATGTCTTCACGTGGAACGGTTTGCTTGCAGCAAAGAAACGCCTCGTGGCAAGAGCGCCAAGGAACACAATGGATTTCGAGTACACTGCGGCTGCAAGCCAACATGTCCAGCGTTAAAACAAATCTTCGATCAGGGGGAGGCATTTCAGTTTGACAAGCTGGTAATTCTCATTGTGGACACGTCACGGCTTCTGTTTACTTGTAACCGGAGCAAACAGAAGAGGGTGACAAAAGTATACACACGCCTCTGGCGAAGAAAATGTTGTCGTCGGTTTTGTGACGTACACTATCTGTTAGGTTTTCTGTAGAAACGGTTTATGGCACGATCGACCGGGAACGGTTATTTTTGAGTTCAGGATTTTCGTTTATTGCTTGCACGGGTCTAATTACATCCTGCGAGGGTCACTAGAATTGCTTTGCTAGATTTTTAGTAATTTGTGTCCCTCAATAGCCTACGAACGTACCATAAACCACGAATTTCCGAACGGCACATCTGTATGTAACGGTCCGCTTGCCAATTAGTCACCCGGAGGAAATTCCAGAGTTTTGGGACCATTCGCCCACCCCTCGCGACCGTCTCCCGCCCTTCCAAGGTGACAGCGCGCTAAGGGTGCACTGGAAGGGCGGTAAAGACGACATTAGACACGCTGATTGGCAAATGCAATCGTCAACCATTAACCAATCAGCGTGTCCCAACGAAAATCCCTCTCACGGACGTCCGAGACGCGACGTCGGAGAGTTGAGTCGTCGAGTAGTCGTTGAACCACCACGAACAAGGAGAACCAAGGAGCAACCAACTGACATCACGCGATACCATAGATCAGTTTTTACAAGTCCCAATCATTTGGGTGGTCCTTCGAAGACGACACAACATCGTGCAAACATCCACAAAGCTCGAAAGTTCATCGCCACAACCACGGGCATTAACACTATCGTCTACAAGACACAACAATTTACCATCCTTTATAATATACAGGGTGTCCCAGGTTTTAATGGCCAAATGTTGTCAGTATATTCTATGGGTCGAAATAAAAAAAAAAAAGTGTTATACGAACGTATATAGCTCTTTTGGAGCTTCGTTAAAAAGTTATGGCGGTAATATGAAATGAAGGAAACAATAGCAGACTCACGATTACTGCGATGTAACACAGAAGTAGGTCAGCAATATTTACGTTTATTCTGTTTATGCAAGAAGCAACTAATACTCCATCTCAAAAATGTCCACCGTTTATGGCAATGCAAGACATCAGATAACAGAATTTATCACTCTGCGAATTTCGTTATTATTTTGTTTCATTTCAGTAAATGCATCGTTGATTTTTTGTATCAATTCATTACGCGATCTTGTAAATATCGCACAAATATTGATGATCTATTTCTGTATTATCGCAGTAACCATGAGTCTGCTATTGTTTCCTTCATTTCGTATTACCGCCATAACTTTTTAACGAAGCTCTAAAGGACCTATATTTGTATAACATTTTTTTTTTATTTCTGTCGTGTCCTCAAACACGAAACATTGACGCGACCGACGACCCCGCACGTTGACCTGCGACACCGATCTTTACCTGCCAATAGAAATTCGCGAAAGGGACCTTACTTCGGGAAAGGCGTTGATTGGCCCTTTCCTCGAACCTACAGCTACGGAAAATATATATAAGCAGTCCTGTTTAACATAGAATCAGTCAAAAAAAGGAGCCTTGTAACAAGAGGCCGAACCACGGCTCCACAATAAAGCAACTCATAACCGAACAACCACACTGAACATATTCATTACAATCTTCATCCCATTCCACATTGGGTTAAAAAAAAGACCGTGACGCCTTATAAATAAGACGCCTTATATATAATATCGAATAAATAAGAGCACGGTACGAAACAAGTTCGACCCATAGAATATATTGACAACGTTTGGCTGTTAAAACCTGGGACACCCTGTATATAAATGATTAGTTTAAAAAATATTTTAACTATATTTGGACCTACATATGTCATCGTTCGTGTAGGTCCAAATGTGATACAATATTGAGAAACTGAAGTTAAAATATATCATTTTTCGATCCAAGCACCTTAATACCTTTCTGTCCGATTGACTCCAAACTTTACATGCGCCTTCAGTGAATGTGCCATTATCGTATGAACCAGAATTATCAAAAAAATAAGAATTTTTCTGACTTCTTTAACTCGCTAAACATGTAAAAAGATCAAGGGAATCGATATTCAAAATTCAAAGTGCCGCCATTTTGTAAATTTTCACTATTCTTTTTTCATTCTGGTTAACACCATAGTCACAGTCGTACTAATCAAGAATCATTTTGGTTTTTTCATTTCGGATGAAGAGAATGGGCGGAATTGTGTCAGCCAGTAGGACACTTACTTTTAAAGGGACCGTACTGAATGATATATAATACAGACAGTTTTGATTATTTTCACTTGAAAAAAATGGTGAACTTTCTTAAAACATGAATAAATATGTATGCAAAATGCCGATACTAAGAAACTTATACTTTCCTTACCAAAAAAATCCCTAAAAAGGACTAAAAAATGACACTCTAGACTGTATACGTGTCACGGTTCTTTGTCGTCAAAATTCGCGGGTTGCCTTCGTTACGGATCGATTCTGTAAAAGTCTCCATAATTAAAAGGTAAAAACCGCCTGAGCGGTGAGGAACAGCACGCAAATGAATTCCCAGGCAAGCTTTAAATTAAAAATTCATAATCTAGAAATTGTAAAACCCCCTGGATAATTTCGTCACCGCAAAACTACGCCGCGGTAGGAACTGGTGTCGCCATAATCTTCTTCTTAGCGCGAATCATGCCCATATGCCGCACTGCGCCACGGATAATGTTTAACAAAACGGTTCCAGCCTTGGGCCAGGGGGATGAAATGCAAATTTATCGCCTCGGGGAAAAATAAAAAATTGCCGAGAGGTTGGCTACGGCAGAGCGCCCAGGGAAAATGCAGCCACGAGGAGGGGAAAGAAGGGGACGAATAGGCCGAGAAAGGCAGAGAAAGACCGGGTTAATGCCTGAATATTAATTATGGCGACCAGACCAGGCTGCGGATTGGCCAGTGTTTTGTTTCTGGATGCTTGTTTTGTTCGGTTCCGTGCAGCTTCGCGGTCGCATGCTCGTTTCACCGCTCCGACTGACTAAAATGCTGAACCCCAGCATTGTTCCCTGCACGCTCGACCGACAAATTCGACTTTGCCCATCGCTGGACTTCACTACAAGATTTAAGATTAGAATATCACTGTTTACCTTGAAATCGCTCAAGGTAATGATATAATATATTCTTTTAAGAATAACCAAGGATAAATTTGAATTATTTCGCCTCGTGAGGAAAACATTTGTAAATTGAAGTAACAGACGTACAGTAGAACACTTCTCAACGATTTTAAACGAGCAGGCTCATACACGCTAATGATATCAGTTGAGTTTATTATCTACATTGAGTAATTTAATGCAAAGTGTCTTCGAACTGGTGGTACAATTCGAAAAGGAGTGAATCTACACGAAAGAACAAGTTGAAAATGTAAATGAACATTTTTTTCATACGGAGCTTCATTTTCGAATAAAACGACGCTGAAGATCAAGTACGCGCGCACATTTTGCATAATTAAAACATTTCCGACTTCTTTTTTCATGTAGATTCATCCCTTTTCTGATTATATCGCCAAAGACGCCCTCTATAAATGCATACAAACGTTATCAGCATAATTGCACGAATCCTCTTCAGTACCGTATGATTATTCTCCAGCAAAGATGTCCGTAGCGAAAGTATTATCATATCTATGAATTTCCCCTTTGTATCAAACACATAATGTATAAATGAAAAAAAAATAAACAAGATAGTATGTCATTCATTTCCCTTACGTGACCGTTACTTTCGGAGAAAATAACCGCATGTACGAGTGTAATACAGCCATCGCGCCGCGTCGCTAACATTATGAACAGTAGCACTGGACAAACAGGGTTGTCCACGATGTCGTTAATCCAGACGGTCCACAAGGTGTTAACGTTACGACGAAATTTTTACCGGCGTGTCTAATACGACTCTGCCTGTGCAAATAGCCCCGTGTCACCAAATGTCACCGAAAAACAGCATAATTCCCCGAACACGTTGAAACTATTTTCCTGGTTCTCCCCCTTAGACCCTCTTTTGCGGCCCATAAAAGCAGTCGTACAACACGGGACGATTCGCATTTACAACCTCGTCATCCGTCCCGCGGACGCGCCGCGCCGTGGGTATAAAAGGTGCGATTGTCACACTTATTTGCATGACAGAAGGGTAAACAGAGGTAACGAGATTTGCGGGTTGGCCGTGCAATCTTGACACACGACAACTTCGGTTGTTCGGGTTACTGGGGTGCTGGCCAAACACCGCGTTCTAATGCAAACTTGTACATATACATACAGAAAGCTGCGGTGAGAACATAGGAGAAAAGGGTGGCTCTTTTAAACTGACACCGGTGAAAAAGTTTTCGTCCAGCTTGTTAACAACTTCAACAAACGTGATGCTCGATTTTAACCATTCGCAAATTGAGCATTTAAATGATTAGTTGAGTGCTGGAAAGTTCTGAGTTTTTTCGTGTTAACTGAAAGTTTATAAAATTCTTGTTAGCTCCTTCGCTCCCACCGTATCCATACGACTACACTTTCACCTATGTAGCAGCAATGTTTTTTACGTGGTCATTTTATTAAATATTATAAATAAATGTTAACTAATATTTTCGTTATTGTCAAATGTTGACAAATGGACAGTAATGAAAAAAGTCGTTAAAAGTTTCCCAAATGTCAAAATGTCTTTATGAATTACTTATTTGTAACGTAATATGCGCAAAGTACGAACGAATATTTCATGTAGCTGCTAAATAATTTGGAAATGAAGAGGTTGAGTCACTGTTGGGGCACCTAAGGGGTCGTATTACGCGCCAATGAAGACGTACGTGAGATTTCAATCTGGTATTTCATATTACACGATATAATGTTTCCATAGTAGAGATTACATATGAAACTGTCGAGTTTTGTTCGTTGCTGGTATTAAATAATTACGTAAAAGTGACCTGTGTGATGTAAGAAGTAACGATTTATATTGTTCTAAAGATCGTGTATACAAAGATGAAAAAATTTAGTACAGTAAAAACTCTACAGTACAAGCCTAAAAATCATTTTCCAATATTTCCACAAGTGTTTCAAATAAATGATTTGATATAACGAGCTATATTTGTGAATGTTTACTTGTGTCTCTTGTCTACCACGAGAAGAAAACGTTCTCAGAAGTGTGAGTGCGCGTGTATTCGATGAATCTTCAACATTGATTTATTTGAAAATGAAGCTTTGTATGAAAAAATGCTACCTTACATTTTCGTCTTACCTTTCCATACAGATTCACCCCTTTTCGGGTTGTACCATCAGTTCATAGACATCCTGTATAACTCTGAATATTTTCAAATAAAAATTACGTATAACATCATAACCCCTTCCGTATAGTATTAAAAATAAAATCATTTTTTCGACACATTAGCATGAATCATGGGCTTCCAGATATTTGTTGTTCTTGCATCTGCCTCTAAACTTACCAACCACGGTACAAACATACAAAAGGATGAACGGAGAGGAAGAAATCAGTGGAAAAGAAGGTGGTTGGACCCAGAGCAAACACAGAGGTAGAAAGAGGGAACAGAGGATAAAGAGGCTGTAGAAGGGAGGAGGCGTTTACCAGGGATTAAATTTGATCCCCGCATACTTACCGCAAGCCTTTGTGCACGCGCTCGTGTGCACATGTAACGCGTGTATGCGGTGGACCGCGATGAAGAATCTAAACATTGCATGTACATCCGGTTGGGGCTGCGGTTTTTCGGAGGGTGACGACGCGTTCCCGCTGGTTGCCACAGCACGAATTTCAAAGGGGGCTAGAGTTTCTTTTCCCTTTCCCTTTGTAGCTCTCCTCCTTTTTTTCCCCAGTTCTAACAATAGGTACGGATTTCATATCATTTGCATCGCCGATGGGAAGATCGTCGAGATTAATCTCGAGCCACAATGGAAACATCGACGCTCGTGTTTCTGGGTTGAGAGCTAATGGAGCAGCACAGATACTGGCATGCATTGGAACTGGTTCAAGTGGACGACCGAAGTAAATTAGGAAGTACATAGATCTTGAAAGGAAATTACACGCATTTCCTTCGAAGAAAGCGATAACCTGTATATCCGAATTGAATTAGCAGGTAAAACGATTATTCGTTACGTAGAACATACAAAGATGAACAGTAATGATAGATTTGTTAGGTTTAGGGGTGTTACGAATCCCGATATGTTTGTTGCGAAACCGATAATTGTCCCTCTTTTTGAGTCAGACCATTTAAGGAATGTACTCGGGATAGGGGACTCGGGTAGTGCTCGAAAGATAGATTATTAACGTACAACAATTTGCTGTTAAAACTATATATTTGTGAATGAACGTTGTGCAGAGCGCGAAATGTCTAGGTTTACCGATAGGAAAATTGTGTGTCATGTCGTGTGGTGTTCGCTATTTTATAAACTACGTGTGTATTGTGATTGGTGGTGTGAAAACTGTTGTAGGTGGTGGAAGTGTGTGGTGATTGGATTTTTCGGTGTGTTTGGGGTGTGTCTGGTGGTGGTGTGAAAGTGGGGAATTTGTTCTCACATTTGTTATATTGCTTATTGGAGGTCTGTTTATGATCTTAGGGCATGTGGTGTCTAGGTGTGAGAGTGGTCGAATTTTTGGTGTAATAAAGTAATTTGCCCATGCCGGCTAAGACCTCGCTTTTTAGAAGGTGCTGTCTATTGAAAATAGCGATGTTATTGTTCGGCTCGTCGGTACGGTCGAACAACCCAAGCGGCGTCTGTTACGCATGTGACAGGGGAAACAAAGATTAGATAATCACATAAGTTCGTACTAAATTTGATGAAAAATTTTATTCAATTTCTTCCCACATTTTTAATAGAGCAATTGTGGCGTCTCTGAAAAACTTCTTCAGTACTATTATGGGGTAACCTAATGAAACAGACTGAATTTGCTTAGTTTCATTTGACAGGGGAAACAAAGATTAGATAATCACATAAGTTCGTGCTAAATTTGATGAAAAATTTTATTCAATTTCTTCCCACATTTTTGATAGAGCAATTGTGGCGTCTCTGTAAAACTTCTTCAGTACTATTATGGGGTAACCTAATGAAACAGACTGAATTTGCTTAGTTTCATTGAATACTTTCTTCCAGCTTAATATATTGGTTGATACATCAATAGTATTTGATATTCTAGCACTGTAATTTATAATATTATAGTTTCAATTCTAATTTGAATTTATCTGGTGTAGAATATTTTCCAATGTTAACCCTTTCTGCTTTAAATACTTGTTTAGTTAAATATTTAGCGACTGAACAACAATCATATAAATTCCTAATAATTTCATTATAAAGCTGCACAATTCGTAAATTTAATGTTCTTAAGTAACTCTACACCCTAAACTAAAATAGACTGCCAATAAATGCAAGATTGTAGCAGCCTGTTAGGACCACGAACAGAAGGGAAAGAAGTAAAAGTGAAAAATGAGAATAAAACCGAAGTCGGTGCTTTTATCGTCGGGACTTCTTTTTTCCGGACGTTGCTCGTGGTCCCTCGATAATTTCCGTGCAAAAACGGAAGCGACTGTTCCATTCCGGATGGAAGGTCCCCGAACCCAGGGCGTAACAGAGCATTGTTCAAAATGAGGAAAAGAATCGCGGCGCCGCGACTTCCCTGGTATGTTTTATTTGCCGAGCAGTCGATTACAGTTGTTCCTGTGGTGAGGAGGAGGGCAAAGAGGATCTGGTATTCCCTCGTATCCGGCCGTGGAGGCAGAACGAAGTTTCTAAGGGCGGCCGGACTACCGTGGAGACTTCTTGTGGGACGGTTTACTGGGTTACGACTTCGACGTTTTCCTAGTGGAACAAAACAGGCGACGTCGTTAAGGCTAGAGTGTCTCGTCATCGGGATGCGAAACAACAAACCAGATGGACGTAAATACATCTGTGAAGCCGGATCGATTAAGGTGACAAATGAGCGGAACGGAATGCAACAAGGGTCCCTTCACGAAGTTTCTTTACGACGTAATTTCCTGAGAAACATTACCTGAAACGATAAATGAATTAGCTGTAACGAACTGTTCGACGAGCTGAGTATCGTGTAACCCTTGGAATGAACATGGTAAAATTTCTTGGTAATAGTTAACAGCAAAAAAATGAAAGTACGAATACATATTTTCATTCTTCTACTTTATTTTCCACTCCCATTCATAAGTATTAGGACGTTTATTTAACGTGAACTAAATCTAAATAGTCGTTACAAAATTATTAAGATCCAAAACAAAATTATACAGTTTGGAATCTCGTAGTGTAACAAGCACAAAAGTAATAAATAATTCTGACCAAATATATTTTACCTTCATCTTCGAGGGCGATTTTCACCCCTTCAATGTGAACGATTGCCGATAAAAAAATACGTGTCAAATATTTTCTTGAGTACTATAATATACCAAAGATTCATCAATATCGATAATTATCATGTATTTCGTTGTTAGTTTAAGGTCGTATATTTCGGTGCACGTGTGGTATGTAAAAGTGCTCCTAAAACATTACTTCTTAGCTTTGTGGCAGTCATGTTTTAAAAACTGAAACAGTAGATATTTGTAAATTTTTATAAATACTCAACGACCAAGCAATCGCGGTGCGTGTATGTGTAGTGAACACTAATAGCGTATACTGTAAGGTAAAGGTACCAGTAGTTGACCATGTACCAGTAGTTGACCAGTTTTTAGAAAAATGTAAAAAATAAGGTTTTTATAAGTGATTCTCTTTTGAAAAAAATGCATCTGACATGCCAAGACATCTATCCATTAAATTTCAAAGCAATTACATGTGAAATGAAGTATGCGTAGTAACAACGGACGTCTAAATTCATTAGGGTAAGTAATATGCCTCTATATTGCTATTTCCTTAACGTTTCTGTTAAGAACAGCTGTACGGTTCAGGTGAACAAATCCATACGTTGCGAATTCTTCGTGACTGAATTATTTACTTGTTAAATTCTCACAGCGTTTTCTAAGTGATAAATGCAACGTTTTTTGTTATTCTAACCACAAAAAGCAATAGTTTATTGGGAGGTCAAATTCTGAATCTTGTTATTCTAATAGTTTTAGAAGTTGACCGGGGTGGTCAATTACTGACGTGAGTTATTTAAATTTGTTTACGATTTATAATGTATCCATTTTGCATTTAACTTTGTTAGAAGTACAAAATATAGTTCTAAATTTTGTAGCATACTGCGTTTTAGTGGATGACCGCATGGTCAACTATTGACTGATCCACGGTCAATTATTGACTCCGTCCAGTGTCCACTTTTTTAAAATAACCATGTGCGTGATATTATAAACACCACCGGAAAATTAAAATGCATTTACTTAATTATTTATTTTAGAAATTTATTTATTTATTTAAAAAAATTTCTTTTTATTTATTTTTTTTTTTATTTCATCCATGGAAATGTACGGGCGATTA